>NC_056751.1:440160658-440268158 GCF_019279795.1 Protopterus annectens
ATAGTCGTACTTGAACCGGGAATGCCTTTACGTTGGGCGGATGCTCTAACCACTGCACTATTGTTGTTCTGCCTCATTTATATGTATACCCATGGTTCATAGCTACTATAACATACGTCTCACCGCTTCACTTACATAGCAGGCATCCATTCTCCTGCTGGGAAAACCACAGTACTACACTTCTGACATTCCCTATTTCCTACTGCTCTGGACTCGTGCTGCATGTCTACTCACTCTAAGGATATTCCAAACTCCTACGCTTATAGTCCTGGCACATACGTGTGTTTGATTGTCAGGGTATTCATGTGCTGGTCTGGGTTTAGGCTTGTCTGACTGGTGACTAGAACTTCCCCGTACCTGTTCAAATGTCAGACGTAGCTCATGGACAGAGTTAGTCCTGATTTTAACATTCTACCTGTGTTTACAGACGCAGGTGTTTGTGCACCTCTGACCACATTATTAGGTCGGCACTACATAATATAGGGTGGGGAGTGATTCCACTACATAATACGGGGGGGGGGGGTTCCACTGGTGTTTCCCTTCACATTTGACTATTTCATTCATTCATATATACGATAAATATTATTCTGGACATCAGTTATAAATTCACTACAGGTATGCAATAGACCTGTCAACAAATGTGACAGTTGGTTGGTGTACATATGTGTATGGACATCTGTGATACTCAGGGACTAATTTCTACAGTGACAGGGACAAGGCTATGACAAATCAGGGACAATCACGGACACTTCTACAATATTAGTACTATTAACTTGGAACGTGTTGACAGATTCATATTACTACTTATTTTATGCAGTTAAATGCGTCTATTACTCTTAATTGTTGTCATTAGTCATTCTCATTCAACACCTTTCCTCCAAAGGTCACTGGCTTTGTGAGTGATTAAGAGGCTGGCCAGTTATTGTGCGAATGCTCTAACCATTGGTAGGGTTGCCACATTGTCATATGTACAGGATGGGATATATTTTGGGGACACCAGATTGTTTAGGCCAACACATACCCACAGTCAGTGCGGGTTTAGAACATTCATTATTTTCCTAGCTGAGAACCTATACCTTTAGCACTTTAGTTGTTAGTCTGTTTCTTGTATGAATTACGTATTTTCTATCCTGACATGGCTGCTTTACGGAAATGTTACATGCAGTATGGTACATAGTTATTTCCTACAATCACAGGACATTTGGCATTTTATCATTGTTAGTCAGGACACACCTACCCAAACAGTGACTGTCCCTCACACAGTGGATCAGGGGGTACCCTGTTTACGTCAGTGCTGTCATCACCCTATTTCCAAGTGCCACTATGTGAATGTGTACAATATATTCTCTCGATTATTCATGTGGAGACACGTGCATCACAGGCAGGTGTTTGATCCTGGGTAGTAGGTTCTGCATGAACGTCTAGGGCTGGACAGTCTCGTGCACAACTACTGTACATTCAGCTTGTGTCCAGATGTCTACAGGACTGGACATCATGTCTTGATACACATTCTGATGTTTACACATGTTACTTATCTCATGAGGGATATCCAAAAATTTAACAAGACCAATACCGTCCATTCTTTTGGCTTTATGAAAATGTGTTGGGGGTTTTACATGCAAGGGATACATAGTTTGCAATCCTGACACTGCCTAGGGTGACACTGCCTACTACATATGAATAGTGGTCACTATGTGTAGATGTGGCTGCGCCAAGCTAGTAGGCCGAGTATGGCTGGATTTGGAGGATGTTCAGGTATGGGGCGGGTTGTGTGCTCTGGAGGGGATGATGGGTATTCAATTATGCATCCAGGTTTGTTGCATTTAAATGGGCCGGTTCCATCAGGACCATTCTGTGGGTATGTGCCGGTGACGTTTCTGTACATTTGCATCGCACATTTAAATATTCATATGTTTGCGTGATTGTGTTCTACAGTATGGCCTGTCAGGTTGTATTGCAGATGTGTATACTTGTTCTTTGTGTTTCTTTCTGATTCACCTGCTGCTCATTTGTACACCTCCAGTTCACCTATTCTGCATACAATGCAGTTTCGCCTTTGAGGATTATACCATTCCCCCCCCCCCCACACACACACACATATTCCTGACACTCCATCCATCACTGCTTTGTTTGATGGCCCATGACACGGTCAAGGTAACACATTGCATACACTACATATATCAGGTACCTGTATGGTTGTGTGGACTACCCTGGCATGTTTTACCTTCCACATGCTGTACATCATGCACATAGGTACACGCCCATACTTAACTTTCATGACATGGTTGGTACACCCGGGTAATACCCGTTCAACTGTGACACATCCTGACAAGTACGGCTTGGACCGCATATATGCGGATTTTGGCTGACTGCTATGATCATTGGTAGGGTGCCACCTTTTCATATGTCCAGGATGGGATATATTCCGGACACATATCCGATTGTACTGGACAACACATACCCATGGTCAACACTACGGATAATACTTTTCCTTTCAGCCTACTTGTTAGCTTATTGTTGTAGCAGTTTATATCCTCCTTCTGTTTCGTTTTCTTACTTATTCTATTTCTTATCACATGTGGTATGTTACATACGGACATACCTATTGTATGTGACTATCACATGCATTTTGGGATATAATCCTGTCATACGGTTGCTAGATATTTACATTTATCATGGTTTTGTTATGGACACATCTGCCCAGATGTGTACTCTCCCTCACAATCTGGGACAGCTGGTGATCCTGACCATTGGCCTGGACGTAGCTATTGGTGGCGCGCTAACATGATGCGTTTCACTTCCACTTGGTATAACTATCTACACTGCATTCGAATACGGGCACACGGTTTTCATTGTCATTTGTTCGAGGGATGGGGACTCGTTATTCCGTACCGTGCATTTGTGTTTGCTTCTTAATTTTGTGTTCGCAGGGACTGTCTTGCATGCTTTGCATACGTTTCAGTATCCACTGACACTGACAGATGTGATTACTATTGCAGGCAAATTGTTATATGCAAGCATTTTAGGTTGCACATCGACAGCTGACATTTCCATGCCTCCATGCAGCACTTCGACACGTCCTATGCACTCGCGCTCGTTTCCTATGCACGTGGCTGTAGTGACAGCACGCCTTCATTAATATGCATTTGGCGGTACTGCACCATCTACACACCGCACGGTCAGTGCAAGCCTAACGCTGGACTTGCACCGAGCTTCATGAATCCCAGGGCATAACTTTTATTAATGTCATACATAGACACCTTAGAATATTCTTGTTTATTATCTAGCATTTTTTTAATAGTGTTGGTATAATCAGCTTTATTCATAATAACAATACATCCACCTTTGTCGGCTTTCATAAACCTTAACTCAGTCTTTTGTTGTAGTTCCTGGAAAGCTGACGTTTCCTGTTTTATTTGGTGTTTTTTTTTTTTTTTTTTTTGTGGCAAATTAAAATAGTGATGAGAACATGCATATTAAAATAGCAATGAGAAGTTATTGGATAGAGCATGGTAGTTCAACAAGTCCTTGTATGTCTGATGTGACATCAGTGTCGATCATACATCAGTCAGCAAGTACCTATGCAGAGGCTGTATACAATACATGTTTGCCACCAGCATGCATGCAGCACTGCTGTAAACAACAAAACCAAACGAAACCAAGAAATACACAAAAAAGCTCAAGCCTTCACAAACAGGTGCTGGATTTATTTTTCAAACTGCAGTTTGAAAAATAAATCCAGCACCTGTTTGTGAAGGCTTGAGCTTTTTTGTGTACTGCTGTAAACAACTGCAAACTGAATTCATCTGCCATCTTTATTTACTATAGGGATCTCTTCTTATAGGATTTATTTTTTAGTCTCAATCATTTTCTGTTATCGTATGCCACTCATTTAACATGCTCAGAATAATCCACCACTTCAAAAACAAATCATACTTGTTGTTGCCTGCTTGTTCTTGTTTCTTAGCACTGGTACCATTTCTTTGATGTTTAATTACATCAAATTTCTGTTTTTGCCCATTTATGTATCTGATCAAGTTTGCCACAATTCCTGCATTATTTGCATATGCATGTCATTGCAGTGACTTATAAAATGCATTACACCAAGTGCATATAGCTTCTCACCTTGTTCTAAGATCACCTAGTCATCAACACATCTTGGTGAGGTCAACTATTTGTCAGTTTTACAATGCTAAATATTTAGCTAAAATGTACCCATTCATTTTGTGTTTGCTCTCTCTGTTCTTTACAAATAAGGTACATAAATCTGTGAAAGAACCGCCTTTCAGACCCATAGTGTCAGCTAGGAATTCTAAAACCCACCCTTTAGCAGTGTACGTTGATCATTGCACTAAGGAAATTACAGCTAAAACAGAACATTTAATAAAGGATTCTTGGGAATTCTTAAGTAAGTTAACTAAGGATGTATGGAGTGAAAGTTGTAGTTTCCTTACAAGTGATGTTAAGGATCTTTTTACATATATCCCTTGACATGAAGGGTATGCATTTTTTAGTGGCGGTTTCAACAAATATTCCACTTTATCCAAAGATCAAATTCAGCTGACCTTGGAACTTTTGGAGGTGGTACTCGACCACAACTACATAAGTTTTCAGGGGGAGTATTTTCAGTAAATCAGTGAGGTAGCTATGGGGGAAGCTTGTGCCCCCATATATGCCAGTCTAGTGATGTTTGAGTGGGAGAATAAATTCGTCTTCAGTTGCCTGTTCCAGGAAAATATACGTCTTTACTTGAGATTTTTGGACGATATTTTTGTGTTATGGGAGGGGACAAAAGATACTGTGGAATTGTTTATGCAATATATAAACACATGTACTTCTTTCCTCACTTTTACATACACCTGGAACAATGTTAGTATTAACTATCTTGATACAACTATTTTTCAAACTAATGATGGATTTAAATCCTGGATTTATCGAAAAAGTACTTGGTGCAACAGTTATTTGCATTATACTAGCCACCACCTTCAGTTTCAGAAAAAAAGCCTTATTAAAGGGCAGGCTGTTAGGATTGCAAGGATGACCTCTGATAAAGATGAATTAGTTGGGGAACTTATATTCCTTGGTGAGAATTTTGCAGAAAGGGGATATCCTGAAGACTTGGTACAGGATGTGTTAGGTGAAATTTATAGAGGGTGGGGTACAAAATATAAGGCTCTGCTGGATCAACCTTTGAATACTTTTGTGAAAAGAAAAGATGATAAGAAATTCCATAGGGCATGTGTTACAGAATTTAACACATTTTCTGATATATTCACTCACATAGAGCCAATCGGAGTATGCTCAAAACTAGCAAAGAGTTATATGAAGTAGTAGGTAGTGGACCAATATTTTCTTTTAAAACAGGGAAAAATTTTAAAAGACTTTTTGAACAAGCGGATAAGTATAATAGAACAGTAAAAGAGGCAACTAGTCAATGTGGCAACTGCAGCCAATGTTCTTATATTATCAAGGAGGACTGTATATGTTTAAACAATGGCATGAACAGTATTGTGAGATTTTGCAAAGGCAACTGTAATACTAAGATGATAGTATATTTGGCTATATGTGTAAAGTGCCCTGCATTCTATATAGGAAAGACAGAGAGAGCTTTGAAGGATAGAATGTATGAGCACTTACATGATATACAGATTGGAAAGGAAACTAGTGCTTTGTTTAAACATTCTGTAGTGTGTTCTTCTTTTTCTGGCTTCAAATTTGGCATCATTGATGTGGTAAAAATTAATTCTAGGGGAGGTGATATCAAAAATGTACTGCTTAATAGGGAGTTAAAATGGCAGCTTAGGCTGAGGTCCAACATTTCTCCTGGTTTAAACAAATATATAACTATTAAGCCAGTATTAACAACCAAGGCAGTCAGAATTTAATAATTTTATATTTATTATTTTCATGTAGTTTAGTTAGGGTATCTTGGTAATGTTATTACCCACATGGTCAAATTTTAGGATTATGTATGCATTTAAACTGTATACATGTTTTTAGTTTTAAATTATGTATCAGATTCATGTGCCTTTAAATTTTAATTGTGTTTAATTGAAAGGGTTTTATAAGTAATGTGAAGTACATTTTGTGTTATCTGAAGAAGTCTTGCTACAAGACGAAAGCGCTAATCTTTGTGGTATTAAAAGGATTTGTCTCCATTTGGTGGCCTGGATCTTTATTTTACTGTGTTTGCCAAGTCTTTATTTATTTTATTGTGTGCTTTACAAATAAGTGCTTCCTTACAAATAATCAAGGAAGGACATTGTGCATAGTGAATATTTTTCCATTAAGCACCATTTCTCTTAAAGGTTTTTGAAATTATGAAACAGATAATTCTGCCCTCTTGTCAGTTGTTGTGTCTTTCGGCTTTTCCCGGTTAGGGGTTGCCACAGCAGAACTCCGGTCCACTAATGATTGGCAGTTGATTTTTACATGCTGAGTTGCCAGCCCTAATGCACAACCTTCAAAGAAGGTACGCCCATTCACGAATGTCTCCACGCAGAAGAAGCTCTAGCTGAGAGTCGAACCGGTCAGTGTCTTACTGTGAGGCGACAACGTTTTTTCTAAATCAAATAAAGCATAAAACTTTATGCAATTCTTTAATTTAGGCATATAAGATATTATCATTTTGTATTTTTTCTTGCAAGTGAAAAAGTCTCACCTTTCACACCCAAGCCTTTACTTAGCTTACAGTAAGCCTCATACTTCCTTTTTACTGTTTCTAAATTAGTTCACTGCTCATCAATGGCCAAATGAAAATTGTTGTACATATCTAATGCTTCCTTTCCCTAATAAAATGAAGAACATGTGATACCTACCTTGTTAGTTCTTCTTTATTGTCACCTAATGCTGTTATAGATGTTTGAAAGCATTACCCAACCCTACTATAGTAACTAAATTACATTTCCTTTGCTAGACAGCAGAAGAAGCTTGTAAGATTATTTAGTTTGCAATTCAAATACCCACTCTATCCTTATCTTCTCCCACCCCTTCTTCTCTTATCTCATGTTCTTACGTATACATTGATAGCTTCCATCTCCAAAACTCCTTTTTGTAGTTTTGAGCCATAGGTCCATAACTCTGTATGTGTAAAAATGCTTTTGCAGATGCAGGTAGTATTTGACCATTGCAATCTGCTATCTGAGCCCGCTTCCATTCTTCCTTTTGGAGGATGACCCCTTCAGATATTCCTGACATGATATTTTGCACCCATATTATGCCTGCTGTTTTCTTTGGCAAAAAGAGCCGTAACTCTTCTTATTTCTGATCCTGTCCTTTCCCTTCCATCCTACACATCCTTCCCTGTTGTGTTTCCTTTGGACTCCTGCAAATAACATGATATCCATGTCATCATATGGTCTCCAGATCTGCACACAGTAATAAAAGTATGGCCTGGCTGGGGCCTTATTTCTTTGCATGTTGAGTCTATCCCCAGAGAATACACCCCCTGCTATTATTTTGTTGGCTGCTGTGATGTTCATTTCTCTCTGTCTCTGTTCCTGATATTCTGGTCCAAGTGCAAAACATTCCTACCCAGTTGACATAACTTCTACTCTACCTATCTGATCCTTTGCACCAGGGATTCTATAGTCCAAGCGCTCCACGTTGTCATTCGCCAATATTTAACTTCAGCTGCTGCTTTTCAGCCTACTTGGCCACTGTCTCCACGTAATTACTTACTCTCTTATACCAGGTTGCCCTGCACTGTGATTTCTATAGGGGTGTTGTTATTCCCATGATTTATTGGAAGGCAGCATTTTAATCATCACTGTTAATAACTGCTCCTTTTGTTATTGGCATTGATGCATTTATCGTTTGTGCTTCATTAGTATATTCTGTAAGTTCAAAACAAAATCACATGTAAAATACAATACATGTTCTCATCTGAAAAAAAAAAAACAAGTACATTATACTTCATAACAATCATTTAAACAGTTATATTATTTTTTTACCTGACAAGTTTTCAAACTGGGTTTTCCAGAAAGTAGATATTATTCTCTGGATTTGAAAACACTAACTTCCTTTTCTTTTTCAAGAGAATTTTCTTTTTCTAGTATCAAGATGGCAATAGCTTAGTGTTTCTGTCTCACTGATATTCTAACCTGAAAAAAATATTTTTGCCATTTTTTTAATCTCTAAACTTTAAAGATGTATAAGAAGTCATGTATTTGAACAAAATACATTGATATTTATCTACATAAGCTATATACAGCACCTATGACCTAAAGAAAAAGACATTTCAACGTTTACTTACTCTCTGTGATAATCAAAAATTGTGGTAATGGTGTTACAGATGGAACATTAAAACATATTGCAACTCCTTTGAACAACAGGTATTGACTCTCTCTTGATAAAAGTATTCTATTTCAGTACTATACAACAACAAACTACCTATTTTTGGAATCTTTGCTTACTTTGGAACTTGTCCTCAGTGAGTACTAGGACTGTGGCCCTCCTGTACTTCCTAACTGAGCCATTTTCATAAAAGAGAGAAGTGCATCATTACTTGAAAATGTCACCAGGTAACCTGCTGCCTTCTTCATCAAATGAGTATTCTCACGTTGCTTGTAAATATTGCAAATTATCCTTATGACTGAGAACATAAAAAAACAACAGGGCAACCACCATTGGTGGGGAAAAAGTGAAAATATGGACTTTCTGAGGTCACCATTGTATTCCCTGAATGAGATATATGTTACAAAACAAATTTCCTTAGAACAGCCCCATGGAGGGTGCCTTATCACCATCCATGTAGAAGGAGACACTAATTTAGCTTACAATGACAAAAGTTTTAGTAGCTTGAATTACAGTCATCAAGCACACCTGATATTTCTACATCTATTATTACATAACATCAAGTTACTGCTAATGGACTATTAAATCTAATTGTATCTGCTTTAAAAAATTGTTGCTTTGTGTATAATGATTTGTGTTGAAGTAGTGACTTTGTCATGTGAAGGTAGAGCACATCAAGATAATGGGGAAGAAAATACTCCAGAAAACATAGACAAGCAATTAATGGCAAATTCACTCAAGTGGCAGGCCCATCTCTGTGCCCCCCCCCCCCAATGTGGAGTAGCTGAGTACTTAGATGACTATCCCTCCACATCCACATGGCCTACTTCATGCATGTAAAATTGCTGAGGGCAGCTGATTCATTTAAAGTACTGATGGTAATGAAGAAGTTTAATACTATCCCCTGGAATGATTTTAATTTGAAAGGTGGCCCAGCTCTTCCAGAAAAAGTTAGGTAAATATGCTAAAGATGGCTGTAGACATTCAGAAATTAGTCCAAAAAGATATTAATTTTCCAAATGGCTTACCCTACAGCTATCAGTTTTTAATGGAATGGAACTGATCTTAAGGCACAACATCATGAACCACTGTCACAAATATGTAATCAGCTATTCAAATAACTACTACCAATACAATTCTCACTGATATATGTCCTATGGTACAGGACAAAACTTTTAAATTTTGATCTGTTAAATTTTGATGAGTAGTTTCCTGAATTCTTATTAAATATGGAGATGAAAAGGAACTGATTTCAATACATTAAATTATGGACATTTTTCATAAGTTTGTATTATATCCTTCGTCTCATCATTAACAATACCATTTAACCTGACTACGTCTCTGGTTTTTCACTTATCAAACTGGACTGGACCCATCAATCTATACTTGGCACAAGAAACTAAAAGTATTAACTGTTGGTATTCTTGATTTCTTGATAAAACCACTTCCTTCAAAATTCATGCTTATACTAGAGTCAACAAGTCTGAAATAATTCTTCATAGCAAGCTAGGTTAAACTGTTATTCTTATCCACCTCTCACTAAAATTTATTGTGAAGCGCTTTTCGTCAACCACCATTGGAAGACTTCATCAGACAAACAAGAAAAAACGTACACAACTTTTAAAATAAAAAGGGCACCAACAAAACACATTAATCAAGTCATCACATCAATTAAATTCTTGTATGCTTGATTGAATATTCAACAAACTGGAATTTCAAATGAAACACCATTTTTGAAAGAAATTAATTAAAAACACCATTATCAAGGTGAATACCATTCTTTTTCAAAAAACATTATAAAACTATGATTTTGTATAAAAATACAAAAAGTAAATAAAAGCGTGTGTGTTTAACAAAAACATATATATATATATATATATATATATATATATATATATATATATATATGTGTGTGTGTGTGCTCAGAAATGGTAATAAATGAACCGGACAACTGTCACAACACAGCGGATTATCAATGTTCAACAGACCTAGTAAATAAAAAGATCTGTATTCTAAATACTAAAAATACCTGAAGTGCAAACCATAAAAACACGTTAAAACTAGCTGTCTTATACAAATGAACAAACAAGGTTCCTTGTCATCTAAGCAAACTTCTCAGTTTTAAAATACATGCCAACGATGTAACCTCGTTTAAACCAGGGTGTGTATAGGAATTCAGCCTGAGCTGCCAAACCAGTTCACGTTTTTCTAAGAGTAAGTGGTGAGGTCCACCTTTTTCATTAACTACTACCTGGTCTATAACTTTAAACAAAAAAGCATGGGAAGGGTTTTCATTACAATGTCTCGCTAGAGAATTGTTGGTATTCTTGTTCTTTATATGATACGTGTGCTCATAGATCCTATCCTTTAGCTTCCTGTCAGTCTTGCCAATGTAGAAAGCCGGACACAACTGACAGGAAGCTAAATAAACCACTGACTTAGAATTACAACTGTATCAGCCTCTAACTTTATGCACATGATGATTCACTGTGAAACTAGACCCTGTAGAAATGAATTTACAATAATTACACGCTTCACATTTGTATGTTCCTTCAGTCCTAGTAGGTCTCTTAACATTATTTTCTACTATACTCTTCAAGTTTCTACCCTTCCTAAAAATGATAACAGGTTTTTCACCTAGTTTCTCCATTAAATCCTTCTCAAATGACAAATCCTAAATGCTCATATTCACTAGTGGGTCAATAGTATGGCCTACAAATGAGACAAGTTTTAACAATTTGTAGAGGACATCCTTGTATCTGCATGTGCAAGGATGTTTCAATTTGCTAAATATTTCTTTTCATATTTATATTGATCTGGATGCTTATGTTATTTAAAATGCCACTTTATTTTCTCACTGTGTTTTTAGACTAAAGAATAAAGGAGCCTGGAGTAGAGTTAGGCAGTAAATAAAAGTTTCTACTACCTCTATTGCTGTATGTGTTTGTTAACTCTTTAAATGAGCTTGTCTAAAAATCATTTAGCCATTTTAGGCCATTTGCTAATCATTTCAATGGGCTTGTCTAAAAATGTTTCAAACAGGTCCTGGCTCAATGACAGCAGAAGTATACAGAAAACTGCAGAAGGGAATGACAATAAAGTGCAAGTGACAAACAGCAGGCTTTGTGCAATACACAGCACAGATATGTATAGAGATTGCCCCTGAAGTTTACCCCCGAAAGTGCCCCAAGCAATCTTTCTTTCAAAAAATCAGTGGCAACAAGGCATATTTAAACTGACATCTTGTAATAAAGCTTCCTAGTGCCACTCCTCCACCTCATGATATGAGGCCGCCTTCTACAGAGCATGTGATAGTAGGAGGAAAGCAAATCATGTACCTATCAAGAAAGTAAGGTTTAGTACTAGTAGGGTTACCACCTGTCTCTCTATTCATAGGACATTTATGATTTGGATAGCTGCATTCTGCAAAAATATAAAAAAATGACAAATGTTCTGACACTTTAAGAGAAAATATATTTTCCCAAATTCCTTCAAAGGGTCTACCTGAAAACACTGACACACAAAAACACCAACAACGAGATAACCGACACCACAAAACCGACAGTTCAGAAACACGAAACTTCACATGCCCGACAAACCACAATCCCGACAATCAACAAAACAAAACAAATACCTTTTCGGTAAACCACATACACAACACAAGCACACCAAAAACCTTACAAAACTACACTAAACCTTACATACACAACTATCTATGCACTAACCTTAACCCAAACCCTAACCCTAAGATCCGTCACTATTGCTCACTCACCTAACCCGCGCCCTAACCCTAACTCACTTAACCCACCCCTAACCCTAAAGTCTGTCACTATCGCACACTTACCTTACCCGCACCCTGACCCTAATGTCCGTCACTATCACACACTTACCTTAACATGTCGGTGTTCTCAACGTTGGGATTTTCAATCGTCGGTCATCTCCGGTGTTGGTTATCTCGTTGTCGGCATTGTCAGCATTCTGTGTTTTCAGGTAAACCCCCTTCAAAGTATTGAAGAAAACATACTGTCTCTGAAACAAATCAATATGATATAAATTAATACAAAATAAATATCTACAACAACAAGCCCTTATTTTAGTATCAAAGTGAAAATAGTTCCCGTAAGTTAGTTGAAGGTCTGGCTTATCTTGTAAACATCCAATTTTCAGTAAGAAATGCATATTTTAGTGCAGTCAATGCGTGATTTTTCCACCCATATCAAATTTAAGGATGTCAAACAGGACACATGTCAATGTTAATCAGTTCCCTTGTACCTAAATACTTTTGATGTAATGGCTATTCCTTAACATTAATATGCCTAGTAAAATATTTGAGTGGACCAGAAAGAAAAAGCATCCTGTCATTCAGATTAATTAGAAAAAGTTATTTTTCTATTACAGTCTCAGATGCTGCTTCTGCTTCTTTACAGTGGTCCTGGCAATGTACAGCTGATTATTTGTGAGTGATAGTTGCTGTATAGTACAACTGCAACAGGCCACAGAAATCCTAGCAAGGCAGGCTTGCTAGATGAGAATCACTATACATAATGTTCTTTCTTATAAGTGACCATTTATCAGGACATGTTGATGGGGAGCATCAGAAGGTCAGCTGTCAGGAAGTGCCAAACCAACCTGTAAGCAGTTTCACTAAGGAAACAAAGACAGTCAAACAGTGTGAAAACAGCATATGTTTAATGAATGCCAGTAGTTGGTGCAATTCCATACTGGTACTGGGATTGCAGCTGTACTTACCTAACTATTATGACTAATCTCGCTGCATTTGGGGTGTCCAAAGTCTTAACTTCAAGCACAAGTCAGAGCAGCTGGTACCCTTTGCTTACATGCTACTTCCATGAAGGGGACATTCTGTTATGCAATGGAAGGAGGAAAATGTGCTGTTTGCCTGTAATTTGTAGCTTAACTAATAGATAGTGACAAATGACTAGTGTAACAAGCAAAATAACTCTCATCTGCCTTGAAAAGTTTTGTATCCTGAGCATGTTTAATCTGTACCTCTCAAAAATAGGTTATTAAGAAATGGTACGATTTGTCTTGGGTGCTTTATGTGGATGTCAAAAACATATAAATACATCATCACTTGAAAAATCTCTCTCATAAGTGCTACTTCATCCTGGATGATGCTCTGTTGGTACATGGAACTGTATTGTCTATGATGAGTATAACCATGCAGCATAACATAGGTGGTTAGGGATATGTGAACTCTTAACAACCATCTACCGATAGAGCTGAGTTTGATTTGTTAAGTCTCCATGTGTGTAGAGCAAAATGGACATAATCTTTTAACCAGCTTAAAAAACATCTGTCAGGATATCCCAGCAATAAGGCATTTGTGATTAGAAAAATTAACCTGGTTAGAAACAAATGCACCGAGTAGTATATATCACTAAGAAATGAAATAGTCTGAGCACAGGCTGAATATACAGTAAAAACGTATAAGCGGCTGGTTGAACTTTGGGTTGTAGCCAGGTCTGTCTCTATACTAATGGAACTGACTCTGTGATTAGATGTTACCTAATTAAAAATAAATACACCTCTGAAGTGAGATATTTGTGATTACATCTTTACGTAATTAAACATAATAACATTGCTGACAAATCTTCTGGTCAAAATGCAAAGAAATATGAATATACACTATAATATGAGTTGCTCGTACCCAGCGTGGTATCAAAATGTGGTTCTACGCTGATACAGTGAAAGCCAACACCTCCAACAACAAATGTTCAATCCAGCTCTGTGAAACTACTTAAATCAAGTTCACTTCTAACCTAAACACACATATAACAAGTACTTTTTGTCCAGTAACCATAGCCTAAAAGTAAATTAAGAATATTTTACAGGGGCACTGCCTCTGTCCTCGTGTGTGTGTGTGTGTGTGTGGGGGGGGGGGTCACACTCCACATCCCTTTTGCATTACTGTTCTTACACAGAGGTCACTCAGACAGAGAGTGATTCTTTGATTCTGGGATCCCAGAGTCAATACTTATCACTACAGTTTGAGCTAACACACATCACTGTTATAGGCAGTGACCAAACAACCACAAGAAAACAAAGTATACAGCAACCGTGCTTGAGCAAATAAGAAATGAGCAGTGAGGAGTCAAACTCCTGAAAGGAACTCTCAAAATCCTGATGCTAGCTTTGTTGGCCTTTGTTTACTTTATCATCTTGTCATCTTACCCAGATGTCTGTTTCTTGCATTGTGAAATTCTGAATGCACAGGTGAGTCATCAACATATTGTTATTGCACAGCAGTTAAGTCTGCAACATACTAATGTTTATATACCCTACATCATATATATTGCAGCTTAGCAGGTTTACAATACTTTACACCATTTTAGATTAAGATTTTGAATTCAGAAATTAGATGTTCTTATCTGCTGGGCAGTAATGATGAAAATGATCAGACATTGACTGAATAGTGGTTCTTTATATTTTTTGTCACCTGCCCCACATTGTTGACCATACTTTTCATGCACTGATGAACACTATAGAAATATTAGAAAGAACTGTTGGCTACCTGAACTGATTCAAACACAGTTTGGTCACTGGCAGCCAACCAAAAAAAAGGAAGACAGAATATTATCAGTGAAAGAATACACTGTGTCAGAGGTCAGAGGTTCAGTCATAAGATACACTACAATGTTAATGAAGAGGATGAAAATTCTATTGAATAACTACATTTGGAGCTACTTTATTTACAGCTGCTGTTGCATTTTAGCAATTCCTAACATTATCTCCGTCATACCTTAAATGTAGAAACATGCTCCTGCTCTATTTCTAAACTGTTTAACTGATTTCAAGGCCAAATCACATCCCCAGTGAAAAAACATACTGATATTCCCTTGAAAAACTCCTCATCTGTTTGCCATTTATGTCACTTTCTACATCTCCTTCCATTTCTGTTAAAATTCAGCTCATTAAGCATGTTTCTCATAATCTTCTGTGCCATTATCATATCTGTCTGCCTCTTCCCTCCCACCAGAGATATGCCTAGAGACAGAAGAGATGCAGTGCATTTATTGCTACAGCATCGTACTTCCTACCTTCCAGCTGCAGAGGAAAATATATTGCCCCTTTTTGCAAAAGCTGTTACTGGGGGAAGCACTCTGAGATACCAAGCCTGTGTTCTAATGGTGATACAGAAGGGTGACCCATGACTGGATTGCTGACAACCTGTGCTGTTGTTGTGATACAGAAGGATAGCACATGATCGGAATGCTGATAACCATAACCTATGCAATATGTGTGATACAGAAGGATAGCACATGATTGGAATGCTGATAACCATAACCTATGCAATATGTGTGATACAGAAAAATAACACATGATTGGAATGCTGATAACCTATGCAATATGTGTGTTACAGAAGAATGGCACATGACAAGATTAATGACAGCCTGTGCTATACTTACAGTACAGAAGGATGGCACTTGACTCGATTGCTGATAAATTATGCTATACTTGTGGTACGAAATGATGGTCCTTGTCCACATTGCTGATAGCCTATGCAATGCTTGTGGCTCAGAAGGATGAAACATGACTGTATTGTGGATGATCTATTATTGGCAGTTGATCCTAGTTGTCTGAGGACTGACGGGGAAGATTACTCATCTAATGAATTCCTTGGGTGGGAGTTGTAACTGGATGTCAGGTGATCATTGCATGTTGTTCGTCTAGTAGGGGTAGGTGAGGAATGCATGTGTGATGTGCTTGAATAACTGAATGCTTCATTATACAGTAGAACCACCTACAGAAAAAATGTATATGATGGGAAAGAAAATGAAAGTTTCTACAATGTGTTCTATCACTATTATGAGAATTCACTGTAGTCCTGACTGAATATCTCCAAAAATGTGAGGAGCTGGACAGATTTGGATACAGGGGAATGGTATTGCTGGAGTGACACTATGATGATGTACACAGATAGACAGGCAGATCTGCACACTGATACACAGACAGGCTGATCTGTACAAAGGTATACAGGCAGGTCTGTAGGCATTTAGATGTCACATATTGAACCTTACTAGTTAAATTTGAAACTTCGAAGCAGTATGGTTTTGAAGATGACCCTCAGAAAAGGACACTTTAGAAAAATAGAGTGGTAATCAGTTGTGGGTTGTGATGCCAGAACAATGACTCGTGTGGGGGCAAGTTCCAAGGGTGTCTATTCCACTAACTTCTATTCAGCAAGGCAGCAACAGCAAATATTTGTTTACACGAATGTCTCTTTCAGCAAAAATCAAAACAGCGAATAACATTAGCTCGTCAACTGCAATTAAAGCCTACATAGTACATTATTCGCTGTTTTGATTTTTGCTAAAAGAGATGTTTGTGTAAATAAACATTTGCTGTTGTTATGTCTCTGAATAGAGGATCGCTGAATTCAACCTTCAATGTTTTAACAGACCCCTGAAGGTTGCATGGGTAACTGAGGATGTGGAGGAATGCCATTGCTCTGCTAGTTCACTTATGGGAAGAATAATGTAGCGTAGCATCAAAGGATATCAAGTGATGATATGATGACATAGTGAACTTTTATCAACAGACTGTGAGCAGTGTAGGTCTATTATAATCTTCTCTCTGCGATACTCCTACTGATTCTTCTGCTGTGCACACTACTGCACCCCTCCCCCCACCTTTTCCTCCTGTTTATTGTAACAAATGTATACAGTTTTCCAAAGCTTTGCATGTGTTTTATATTCTTATATTTTATTTATCTATTACATTTATTTTATATTCTTACACTTTATTCTCCTGTTAATTGTAGAAAATATATACAGTTTCCCAAAGCTTTGCATTTGTTTTATATTCTACCTTTCTGATGCTCTACTAAATCTGCTTCTGAGCTCACATAGATAAACAGATGCCTTTAGGTACTGACCTGGACTAGCTGGTTGACTGTTTTTCTCATCTCACAGCTGTCTCCAAGTCCTGGTTCATAGCCTCCCCCCTTTTCTTGTTCTCCTAACATAATTCTATTGTAAATTTCCTAGACCTGTCAAACCTGTTTTCTCACAGCTTTCTCCAAACCCTGGCTCTTAGCCTCCCCCCTTCTCTTGGTCTCCTAACATAATTTTATTGTAAGCTTCCCAGCCCTGTCACTCTTGTTTATCCCCTCCCTCTTAGGTTCATAGGTTCATATGAAGGTACTAGGCTATCTGCCCAAAGGCATTTATAAGCCTAGCCAGAATGTGTTGGCTATCGCCGCCCCCTTAGATTAGTTCCCTGTGCCTCTGTCCAGCAGAGCCATTGAAGTAATCCCTGGGGTAAACTTTCTGTTTCCCATCCACTCGTCAAGGTTTCTTTTGAAGAGTGTTAGCGAGGAGCTCTGCCTAATGTAGATTGGAATCTTGTTGCAAAGCATGGGAAGTCTCTGGGACAGGAATCTATCCCTGCAGCACGTCCTATTTATTGTTGTGGTGAGATTTAGATCCCTAGAGCGTGTGGCTCAAGGGGATAAGGTTTTCTTTAGGTGGAGCATGTCCATCAATTCTGGGTTGGACATGGCCTTGTATGTCAGGCAGAGATCACCTCTGAGTAGGCAGTATGCAATCGAGTACAGCTGGAGTTTCTTCAGTCGAGCTGCATAGGGCATCTGTTTGAGGCCAGTGATCCTCTTTGTGA
This sequence comes from Protopterus annectens, assembly GCF_019279795.1. NCBI lineage: Eukaryota > Metazoa > Chordata > Ceratodontiformes > Protopteridae > Protopterus > Protopterus annectens. The sequence goes on from NC_056751.1 coordinate 440,178,596, forward strand.
GGTACTTCTGTGGTCTTTCCAGCTGTTGCAGGTGTCTTGTAAGGTACAGCCCAAGTGGGGCATTGTACTCTATGAGGGGTCTGATGAGTGATGAGTAGAGGGGCACAATGACCTCTTTTGATCTGGATGTGAACCCTTTTGTGATTAGGTGGGCCACATAGAAGGATTTTCTAGCCACTTTGGCAATGTGATTATCAAAGGTGAGATTGCTATCTACTTGGGTCCCCAGATCCCTTAATACGTCTTCCGTATTTAGGGGACTACCACCTATGTGGTAGTTTGTGGGTACTTTGTTTTGTAACTCTTCAGAGTTTACTTATTCCTCTCCTGAGCTGCGGTACCATTTTTAAATAATAAAAACCTCTGCCTGACTACACTCTGTTTCTCTCTGTCCCACGGGCATCCCTCAGTAGTGTGCATAACTGTAAGTACCATTTCTGCTGTAGAAGATTCAATGGCATCTGTTTCTGTTTATTTTAAGAGGCTCTGTACTGGTGTGTTAGTACTTCTGTTATGCAACTTGTTTAAGTGTATAACCCTGCCTGTAGAATTTCTATGCTCTCTCTTTCATTTCCTATTTAGAGTTCAGTTGAAGGTTTACTTACTTTAAGGAAGTAATGACCTTTTACTGATAAACTTGCTGCATTTTACTGTTTACAATTTGGAAATGCACTGTTTCAGCTTAACTTAGTCTGATTTTGTTAAAAAGCTTTCTAGTACACATTGCTGTTACTGCTTTTAAATTGCTTAAGTGTACAGCTCCACTTGTATATTATCTATGCTATCTCAGTCATTTCCTATTTAGAGTTCAGTTGTAGATTTACTTACTTTAATGAAGTAATGACCTTTTACTGTTAAACTTGCTGCATTTTACTGTTTACAGTTTGGCAATACACTGTTTTAGCTTGACTTAGTCTGATTTTGTTAAAAAACTTACTAGAACACATTGCTGTTACTGCTTTTAAATTGGTACTGAGAGCTCTCATCGGTGCTCAGACATTATGCTGTTTCAACCTGTGTTAGTTAGATTTCACTGCTTAGCTTATTTGAGTGTCTATTCTGTTACTGTATTGTGTGGAAACGAGGTGATTTTACTGTAATTTTATGTCCTGTCACCATGTTGCTCAGTTCTGCTAGCACGTATTACTAAGTAGCAACAAATAGCTGGAAAAGTTTACTGGCAATGAATTATTCTGCATTTTGTGAAATTAAGGAGCAACAGACTGAATTTCATATTACTGAACAGGGTGACTTTCTTATTAATTATCACTGCTTATTCCTTAACTAATTTATCTGATTACGTACTACCTAGCTAAACTACTTAAATTGTGGTATTTTCTTGTCTGTCTCTTATTCCCACTTTTTTACTTCACCTACCCCCTTTTCTGGGTTCATATTAACATCTCTCTTGCTCTCTTTTTCCTTAGCCCCTTAACCATATTTAAAAGGCCAACCAAAAAAAAAAAAAAAAAACTGAAGCAACTGCCTGCATATAAGAGCACAGAGAGCGGGACCCTGTACAAACCAGTAAAAACTACTGCAAGTCCTACTTTTATCAACAGACTGTGAGCAGTGTAGGTCTATTATAATCTTCTCTCTGTGATACTCCTACTGATACTTCTGCTGTGTATACTTCTGGAGCCCCCCTTTTCCTCCCATTTATTGTAACAAATATATACAGTTTTCCATACCTTTGCATTTCTTTTATATTCTTATATTTTATCTCATGTATTACATTTATTTTATATTCTTATATTTTATTCTCCCATTTATTGTAACAAATATATACAGTTTCACAAAGCTTTGCATTTATTTTATATTGTACCTCCCTGATACTCTACTAAATCTGCTTTTGAGTTCACATAGATAAACAAGTCCTGGTTCAAAGCCTCGCCCCCTTCTGTTGTTTTCCTAACATAATTCTCCCTTAAGATACTATCGGCACTCCGAACCTATCTCAATTTAGTAAAAGCTATTATCTGGTGCAAAAGAAAAGTAATATAAGCTCAGGACTAAGAATATCTGCTGTTTGTAACATACATATTCTCTCCCCAAAACCTGTGATACCAGTAAGGTAGCATATAACCTACCTGCAAACCACCATCATTTTAGTCTACCTGATTTTTTTTTCTTGATTCGCGCATCTCTTCCAGCTAGGATAACCTGCTCCAGTCAACTTTGCTATGCTCGGGATCACTCCGCTCCCCTACCCAACCACCATTCCCAGCCACCCCCTCTTTCATTACATTTATACTCTTTATACCACACCTCTTCTTTTTCCTCCACCCAATCAGCCACTCTAATTAATTAACACCTTTTCTCCTTGGCAAACACTCCTTCTACATTCTCCTCCCCTATAACCTCATTACCTACCCTGTCCCCGTCCTAGTCCAATCCATTCCCTACCACATACTCCTACTGTCCTCTTGAACCATCCCTCCCACTCTCATATGCTTTACCACTACATATCAGCCATACCTACTACTCATTCCCTCTCTCTACTCTATCTCATATCATGTGGCACCTCTATCTCTTTGTCTCCTTTCTCTTCTTCCTCTCACTAACAACCTCCTACCATACATCACTCTGCCTTCAACCCCTCTGTCCCACCCTCCCACATACTCTCAACACCCACTCTGTCTGTCACCCATATTTAGTCTCACCATCACTCTTCCCCATCTCACCATCTGACATCTTCAAAATTACCACTTTTTCTAGCTCATCTCTCACCACTAGTCAGAAACCTAGATATCCTTCTACTCTGAACCTATGCTTCTATATTCTCATGTTCTTTGACACACTTCTCTTGGATGGGGACATCCACCCCAACCCAGGACCTCCCACCCCTTGCTTGCACAATATCTCAACACTAACCTCTCCCCCCACCTATCCCCTCTTAACAACACCCCCACCTAAATCACTAAAAATATTCTCACTAAATATTCAAAGCATTGCAAATAAAATAACAGAATTGCACTCTTGGATTTCTAATACATCTCCCCACATCCTAACTCTATCAGAAACCTGGCTTAAACCACACATCTTCAACTCGGAAATCTTACCTCCAGGCTACAATATATTTCGCTCAGATAGAACCATTAAGTGAGGAGGGGGTGGCTATCATCTACTCTGAACTACTAAACCTGTCCCCTCTCTCCATCTCTGTTCCATCTTTCTCACCTGCAGAAATCCTTATCATTAACTGTCACCTAAACTCACACAAAAGATTTGCCATAGTCTCTATATACATTCCCCTGGCAATAATATTCCAATCGTAGAGAACTTTCTCTGCTGGCTCAGTCAACATATGCCCTATGAAACCATCATACTTGGAGATGTTAACATAGACTGGTCTAAACCATCCCCCTTATCCCCAACCGATAGTCTCAACCTCCATGGATTTCACCAACATATTTCTACCCCCACTAGAACTAACAAAAACTCCCCTTCTGAACCTATCCTTGATTGGATTCTTACCTCAGCTCCCAACCATTACCATAACCCTGGCATATTTCCAAACTCTAATTGATCACTCCCCAACCTTTATTCATAGATTCACCCAACATTTTCTCAAAGACCATACTTACAGAATATGCCAGAACCTCACCCACTTTGACCAGATACTTTTAACTCTAAACTATCTGGCATCAATTGGTCCTTCCTATGCCACCTCTCCCTTAATGAGGCTGTAAAGTCCTTCAATAAGATTTTACTTGACACACTTGATTCTTTCACCCTTTCTAGAAAAATCAGAGTTAAATCCAACTATGCCCCTTGGCTTACAAAACAAACATGATTGATCATGCATAAAAGAGATAGCACCTGGAAATCCTGGATTAAAAATACCCCCTCCCCTTGCTTCAGACACACAAAGAGCTCAGAAACCAGACCAAAAAACTAGTCATCAAAGATAGGAAAGCTTATTTTTCCTCTAACCAACACAGCCCTCAAAAAAATCCCCAAAAATTCTGGACTTCCATCAACAACCTGCTCCACCCAGGTAAACCCATTACTCCCAACCCCTTTCCACATATAACACTGCCAATGAAATTGCCACTATCCTCAACAAATTTCATAGAAACTATCCAAAAGCTCACACAAAATAGTACATCTCACCCAGCCCCTCAATCACCTCTTAACAAAACTCTTCCCAATACATTTTCTTTCCATCCAGTCCCAATTACCACTATTACATCTCTACTAAATAAATTTAAGCCTTGCTCCCCCTTTGTCGACCAGCTACCCTTCCACTTCCTAAAAATAACTACACAATCCATCGCCTACCCTGTCACTATATTTATTAATTGTTCCATCTCTGAGGCTCTTGTCTCAGATATATGGAAATCCTTTTATACAATCCCTCTTCACAAAGGTGGCAACTCTACTGATCCCTCTAACTTTAGACCCATTGCTATCCTGTCCCCCCTTTCTAAAATTTTAGAAAATTGCATTCATGCTCAGTTAATCAAACACCTTCTTGACAACAATCTCCTTACTCCTACCCAACATGGCTTTAGACCCCACCATAGCACAGCCACTGCATTACTCTCCTTTACTCAAACAATAGCTGAAGCCCAAGACAATAACTTGCTCATCTCTTGCCAATTCCTTGATCTTTCAAAGGCCTTTGATATTTTCTCTCACTCTAAACTCCTTACTAAACTTTCTGATCTATATCTCTCTTTCTCCTCCATCAACTGGTTCTGTAGCTACCTCTCTGGCAGGCAGCAATCTATCCACTGGTAAACTGTCCTCTCTCCATTCTTCCCTGTAAATACTGGAGCTCCCAAGGATCGATTCTAGGCCCCCCTTCTGTTCAACATATTCACTAACAAACTTCATTCTGCTACTAACCTCTCTATACTTCTACAATATGCCAATGACTCCATTCTTATCAGCTCTTCCCACAACATCCCTGAACTCCTAGCTCTCACTCAACAAACCTTTACCTCTGTTGAAACCTGGCTCTCTGATAACCAATTAATACTAAATCCAAAAAACAAAAATGAAACTCCTTCTCTTCTTCCCTAAAACATTCACCCAGCACAAACCCTCTTTCTCTATCACCTCTCTTAATAACACCATCATCAAACCCGAACCCCATACCAAATTACTTGGACTAATTATTGATGAACTAAAATTTGATACTTCTATCCAACAATGTATAAAAAAGATCCACCAGAAACACGGACTTCTCTATCACAATCAGAAAATTCTGTCACCTTCTTCCAAACCTTCCCTTGCTCAGTCCCTTTTCTACTCTGTCATGTCTATGCTGCCCCTGTCCTCCTTACTAATGTTCAAACTTCACTTATCACTAAACTAGTGCAAACATCACAAAATAGCCAGGTTTGTCTCTAATCTCCCTTATAAATTCCACCACTGTCTCGCCCTTAAATCACTCCAATGGCCAGAATTCACTAAACAACTACTTCTACCCCAACTTCACATTACACACTCTATCCTGAATAACCCCTCTTCCTGCCCTTCCATCTCTAGTTTCCTACTACAACCCCCAGCGTCACCTTCGTACTTCCAGCAAACACCCCTTTGACATATATAAACTCAATAAAAATCTGGGGCAGTTCCTCTACAAATACTCTGTTGCAGATGCTTGGAACTCACTCCCTCAAAACATAAGAAGATTCATCAAAAACACCTGTTCAAAAAAGAAAAAAATGTCTTCAGAGTACATGGTCCTGCCCTTGTCTAACCCCCACTTGCTCTAGTCTCTTCTCATCTTTAACTCCTTTTCCCTATTTTACTCTTTACTTCCTTGTACTTGCCTCATATACCTTTATACCTCCCTTTCCCCTCACTTCCAAAGCATATATATTCCTATATATCTTTAGTTAAAAATGTTTGATTGAATGGTTTATCTACTTGTATGTACTTCATGTGTGATATTCTCTAGACCTGTCAATTGGTATTTAACCTAGTCTACGTACAGGTATCCTCTAACTGTTAATTTTCTTATCATGTTTCATGGTGGTTTTAATTTTTTACTCTTATTTTTATTTTTGATTTGATTTTTATTGTAAAAAATATAAAATACTTCTGGAGCTTTTCTCCTCGGGTCTCCACCGAAAATGGGCCCCTGGCTCAATTGGACTAACCCGGTTAACAAATGTCAGCAAATAAATAAATAAATAAATAATTACTCTTACACATTACAGTGCTTCTCCAGCAGGACAGGGTCTTGGTCCTATAGAGCTGTATATGTAGCTACACAGGACCCACATGGTTTTAAATTCATGCAGAAAGGAATAATGATGTTGATATCAATAGTCACAAAGGCATGCAGGACCTGGAAGGCCACTCTTCAGATGCAATCTTTTCTCTGTAGCTGCTTGGAGATACTGAGCAGGTGCCTGTAGGCCATCAAACAAATTTATTCTCTGTAGGGGATGGAGACTGCACGTCTATAGCCACTGCTTTCTAGTTTTGTGCAAGGATTCGCTATGACGTTTCTGCATGTATAGATAAGTATGGCCATGAAAGTGCTCTGCATTGCAGTATCTTTGCACGACCACATTCTGAAGAAGTGCCACTGTAAATAGTTCATTCATTCACTTGTTAGGAGTCGCATAGTGTTAAAGATGCAGAGAGTAGGGAAATAAAATCAAGCTCTTATTCTAACACCATCTTTTGGTTTGTCAGGAGTATCAGCCCACAAATCCACACTTATGTCATCTTTTATCTCATGCTGAATACCCAGTACCCTGCACGAAGTAATCAACACTTTATTTATTAACAATATACAGTGAGGTAGACAATTCAGTTCTTTCAAACAGTGTTTATTAATAAGGTGAGTCTGTGTACCCTGTCCACTTCAGCAGGGAGCTAGTACCATATTTTAGTTTGTTACCCTTATAAGACCCCCAAGTTGCAAATATTGTTTCTGAAGTGACTAATAGGTTGCATCCCAATACACTAGTAGGAGCTGAGAGGGCCAAACCCAAGTAGGTCATTCACTCCACATTGCCCTACCTACCTGGCCTGTAGTGACAGACAACAAGATAAGAGTAATAACCAAAGGGAACTCCACAGACACCAAACAGATATATAACTCTGAGGTTTCACATTTAATATTTTAATTTCCCTTTTGGGTACCATCTGATTTCTGAATTACAAACCTTCTGTTGCCTCAGATTTTGCAGTGAACATGAATATATGGGGACTCTTTAATCTGAACATATAGTAGGAAATTAAATCTTCATGACAGCAGATTTAGCAATTAAATAATGGAAATATAATTCCTTGCATCACATTTTCACTGCTGAATGGTTAAACCTGTTTGTATCACTGAAGTGTTTTAGATTGCACTCCCTAGCCCTGCTTCTTTACTATAACAGTCACTGTCTGCTGATTACAAGACTGAAATCCACATTAACAGTTTCTAGACTTTCTGCTGCAGTTCAGATATGTCATTGCCAGAGTGCAAAATTTCTCCTGGTTGAGAAAGTGGGCTTTTGTCCCTTTCCCCGGTGACAGATGCACTAGAACCAAATTTTTTTTTGTCATATAAATGCATGTCTTCCCTGTACAGTGAAATTGACAGTTTTTTTAAGTTCTGTCCATACACTATGGGATGAGATGCATTTAGGAAAAGAAAAATGCATTCAACAAACAAGCTGACAAAATTAAGTAAAAAATGTACAAGACTTGTTATGTCGGAATGCAAAAAAAAAAAAAAAAGTAGGGTGGAGGCAATCTATTACAGGAATGCTAATTATTATGGATAGGAATGCCTATCAGGTCAGCATTGTACAGAAAAAAAGCCCTTTTTCTGAAGGTATTATTTCACTGTCTGTCATAAACTTACTGAAGCAGGCTTTTCCATCCAACTCTCCCTTTTATTGGATATAAATCATTCCTGGCAGGAAGTTTTATGCCCAAATCCGTTTACTGTCCTTGTTGGTAGTCTTTAAATTAATATTTATAAGCTAGAAGGTGCCTACAAAAATGCAGCAGTAAAATATCTAAATGCTTGAGTTTGGCTTAAACCACTTTCCTCCTCCTTGACCACTGACACTTTTTAATTACCAGTGACCCATACATGCATTGTCTATGCCATCCTAGGTCCACAAATCATGCAGTTTGATGTTGTTGCAGCTGACAAAAGGGAGCTAAAGAATAGTCTGCTTGCATGATATATGACAAGAATGGGCAAGAGTACAAGGAAAAAGAAGATGAGGAGGAATAAGCCATGACGTGAAGATATGTACAGCAACACTGATTGTGTGCTTGAGTCTTCAGTCAGTGCTCTCATAACAAAACATTTTTTTCCTTACCCCAGGTGACAAATAACAGAGGTGTTTGTGGTAATAAGATTTTTTTAAGAATAGCATAGATCTTGTTTACTGAAAGCTCCTTTGAAGCACACTCAGGCTCTGATATATTTTTAACCCACTGAGAAAACATGCAATCAATTTCCAGAGAAGAATCTCCTGTAGAGAAAACAGCAAATACAAGTAAAGGATAAGGAAAGAAAAAAAATACTGGCTGCTTGTACATAACACCATCCAGTAGGCCTCCTCTGAACAAAGCCAGGTTTAGCTTCTGCCGGTAACCTCATCATTATTTTTAAAATTAATCTGCTCCAGGATTAGTGTCACACTGTGTGCTGGGGAGATCACTGTGCCCATGGGGACTAATGACCCGACTAATAACGAGGCTCACACAATTCAGGAGTGCCGAAAGTTTAACAAGTCTTAGATGAATAACACATGTGGAATTATTTCCTGTACTGTTGCATATCTAGAACAGTGTGGAAGTTGTTAAAGGGTTTAGTCACATCAGACAAAGTGAGGGAGAGCATATGAAGGACTTTGGACACCGGATCAGGAACATATGGGCAATAATTTGTGTGATAGTAAGTATTAATGCTACCTTCAGGGTTGAGAGCAAGAAACAAATGCCATTACTTGAATTCCTCAAGATATGAGATGATGCAGTGTACAGTTAAGTATAAAAAATAAGCAAAGCAACCTATTATCCTAATGTATAATGGCAGTGAATGGTGACATGCAGGAGTAGCAGACTCATAGTACAAAAACAAAGCTACAGCAACAAAAGATGGGGTTTAAAGGTGTATTGAATAAATGGACAGGACCCCCCCCCCCCACACACACACACACACACAGCACCATGCTGTGTAGACAATAGAACAAACAGGAAAAAAGGAAAAAGAAGGACCAGGTAAAAGACAGGATAAAATACCATTAGTAATCGGGACATGTACGGACAGGCAATATTGAAACAATCATAAAAACATAATATAACACAAAACAGCAAAAGGAGATATTACCATCACAGTGACTCCCACAGCATACAGAACAGATTATTCCAAACAAAATGTAAAGCACAGTATGCAAATGGGAGTCGAATTTTCAAATGCATTACCAATCCATAACAGCACATCTGTGATGCACAATGTCAAACGTGATTTGAGCTAACTTTAATGGCTAGAGACATGAATGAGATGTTGCAGCCAACACCGATGTACAAACAAACCTGTGATTTAAAACTGCAGGGAAATATTGAAGAAAATGCTTGGAAATATGCCTACAGCATAAGTACAGCAATCCTGTAAGGCAAGCAGCAGAGTTACCAAGACCCAAAACTGTATACAGAGAAAGGGATGTGTGACTCACATAGAAACAAGCCCAGTGTCAGGCACATGCACCACAATATGTGTGCAGGTTAACAATGTGCTTGGCAGACAGATGAGACATCTGCTAGCATAATCACAGTGCAGTACACACACAGCTGACATGGTACTGGGTCACACAACCAGCCACAGTACACACAGAGCTTACATGGTACAATGTCACACAACCAGCCGCAGTATACACACAGCTGACATGGTACAAGATCACAAAACCAGCCACAGTACACACATAGCTGACTTTGTACAAGGTCACACAACCAGTTGCAGTACACGCACGGCTGACATGGTACAAGGTCACACAATCAGTCGCAGTACATGCACAGCTGACATGGTACAAGGTCACAGAACTAGCGGCAGTACACGCACAGCTGACATGGTACAAGGTCACACAACCAGCAGCAGTACATTAGTGCCATCCTTACCCTTGCAGTGACAGTCCAGACACTCAGCATGCACAAAGGCTTGTGCGAAGCACTTTGATACAGATACACAAAAGTTTGAAACCTGTACTGGTAAAAAGACAAAGAGAGAATATTTAGTTTTTACAACACTCTCATAGTTTTAATATATTTTTATAATATTCTTATTGTATTGTAGAAAGGTTGTTTGAACATCTAAATGTCTTTATACTTTTATGTATATATAAATTCTAGGTACTGCTGTTTTAAATGTGTAGTTGCTATTAAATGATGATAGGCTGGCTGTGACATGTGATTTTAATTGTTCCCTATTTAAAAGTGAAAATGGAAATGTAATACTTTATATACTGATGAAGGGTGGTTAGCCTGAAAGCTTTGCATTAAATTTTATTGTTGGTGTAGTTTGTGTATTGGATGTTCAACAAAGTACCATTGTGCTGATACAGCTTCCACTATACTTCCCCTGACGTGAAAAAAATATATTCAATGAAAACGGAGTTCAGCTTAAAAATGTGGGCTCCTGTTTCATTCAAGTAAACAGTAACTCAACCAACCAACCAACCAACATAAATATGTTTATATATATATATATATATATATATATATATATATATATATATATACATATATATACATATATATATTATATATATATATATATATATATATATATATATATATATATATATATATATACACACACACACATATGCACGTATATATATATATATATATATATATATATATATATATATATATATAAAATATGCTGTGATGTACTCCAGGATCTAGCATGGTCAGAAATACATACATCACAGCACTAAGATTAGGCTTTAGGATTCACCTAACCTCCGACATATATATATATATATATATATATATATATATATATATATATATATATGTAAAATCATCTTTGTGGATGTAAATGTGCTGGAGCATGATAATATAGCCCACTTAAGCAATGCAAACTCTTGAGGAAAATATGACCATCTTGGAGCACTGCCTGCTGCTGCAGTTCCCAAGTAAACATTAGGGCTTATTATCATTTTCTATATGATTTCTTCATGCTGAATTGCTAGTGTGTAAAATATAAGACAGCATTAGCTCAGATACTGATTTCCTGGAATCAAAACAGAGTAAAATACAACTCAGTAAGTGCAAGAAAGTGTTTTTCAGGGGGGAAACACCTCAAACCACCCTCCTCCCTCTTACTCTCCTTTATATATATGATCTGAAATTTTACTGACTTACAAAAAAGGCAAAATGCACTTTAAAGTGCATTTTTTCATTTTGCTGTTTATCCGTGTACTGAAGTCAGACTGAAGACATTTCCGTTAAACAAAAACAAATACCAAAGTGTCTGATCAAGTACAACCTGTGCAAAAGATGTTCAGACAAACAGTGTCATGCACTTGTGTTATAAAGAGCTAAGTAGAAACTCCTCTTATATCCAGATATAGCACAGCACAGGCAGCTCATTATAGTAAACAGGACTATGCAGTATACCTATGTTCCACTTGGGCTGGAAGTAATACCTAGACATATTCCCACTGTAGGTCATTCGGGCATTGACAGCATGGGATGCCCTTTAGTCTATTGTCTACTGCTGTTTGTTCTTCTGTTTCTCAGCACTGCATCATATATGGATCAATCCCAAATAGACAGCTTTTCTGTGGCTCTATTAAGCCAACCGGGTGGCTTCCCTTGCCTACTACATTGGTCTCCATATTTTCTACACGCTGTGGCAATGAAACACTTTACCACAGTGACAATCATATGCTATATTGCCAACCAATTTCAAATATCTTGCTTGAACTGCTGGCAGCTACAAAATGGAGCCAGCTGGTCATGAGATTTATATAACAGGCTCCAACAATGTGATATCATGTTAAGGCAGGGATTATGACACCATTAAGCTATATGTGGCTTTGCACAATACTGTGGGATAATGTGCAGAGGAAGGTGATAAAGACATAAAGAATACATGGAAAAACTGGAAACTGGTGTTATGACATATAGGATATATAAGCAATTTACACAGAGTTACATCAAGAACATTTTGCACAGTTAAAATACATTCATGACTTAAGACCCGTAAATAAAAAGAATGCCAACATATAACTACACCATAGTGTCATGTGATCTGTATTATTGTTTGATATGTTTGTAATGGGAGTAGTATGCCTGTAACTGTCCTGGTTGTTAGGAAATATTGCATATACTCCCTGGGATTCATTAACACCTACACTAAGTTTACACTGTTCTGAGGGAACAGGCAACACCAACATGACTCACACCTTCTTCCTCCTAATTTTAGTTTTCCTAATGATTTTCTTGCAGCCTTAAACATCAAGGCTGGTTCATAAAGCTTACCACAAACTGTAGACAACTTGCACACTTAGTGTAATCTTTCTGAATGACTAGAAAGCACAAAAAATGTGCTAGGGATGTTCTTGAATACAGATTGCGTACACTTTGTGTGGGCATTAATGAATCTGTCCCATTGTGTTATTTATTGCTAAGTACATTCACACTGTGAGGTAATGATGCATATAGCGTTGTGATATGGTGTGCCACAACAAATGAATTACTGTAGTGATATTACAGGGCCATTTACTGCTTCTATTTTGGTGACCAGTTCAGACAGGCACTATTCTACTACAACCACAGCCCACAGCATGCTGTAGGATCCTAACGAACTGGAGCTATTGAAGGACAGATACACATGGATAATCTTGATCAAAAGGAAAAGGAAATAGCAGGTAAAGTGAAATGATTTCTAAATGTTTATTTGTATATTCTCTGTAGATTCTGTATATCTCTTCAGCACCATCTATCTCACTGTTCAAAAAGTCACTAAAGTCACACCTATTGCACTCCAGGCTCTGTCCTTGCATCACATCAATGCTTTCCTGCTCTCCTCCAATTCTTTCTACCTTTCCTCTCTTCTCTGCTTACTGTCTCTATAATAAAATACTAAAAACTCCTCAAATACTGCCATACAGGGTCTACTATGTATAAATTAAGCTTGCTTGGAACAAACCACTGTAAAAGTATTATGTCTTGTGTGATGTCTCTTTTGATTGTACTGTTTAATGTGGAGTTTTTTTTTCTCCCAAATGCTGCCATCAAGGGGCTACTATGTGTAAATTAAGCTTGCTTGGAACAAGCCATTGTAAATTTATTACTGCTTGTATGACATATTTTTTGATTGTATAATTACCACTGCACATATTGTTTGACGTGGAGCTTTTCTCCCTGGGCCTCCGCTGTAAATGGACCTCGTTCCAGTTGGACTTTCTGGGTAAACAAATATAAAATAAATAAAATAAATAAATAAATATTGCATTCTAATCAGTATAATAAGTTCAGCAAACATGATATTAGTTGGTCATTAGAATATTTGCTTAATTTTAGTGTATTTACAAGTATTGTAGACATGCAGACACAGGACCTTCCTTGTAGAAGGAATGGGTTATTTGTTGGTTTGATTGTTTACCAGATAGAATGACCATTGTATTTTCAGTAACAATTTGGGTCTGGAGACACAATATAGTTAACAGAAAATTGAGAAATGACAATGAGGTTATTACAATAATGAAATATGAAAAAAACAACCTGATAAATATACAAAGAAATGCATATGCAGACAAATAAACAGATTGTTGTTGTGTCTTTTGGCTTTTCCTGGTTAGGGGTCACCACAGCAGAACTCCAGTCCGCTAATGATTGGCAGTTGATTTTTACATGCCGATTTGCCAGCCCTGACGCACAACATTCAACGAAGGTATGCCCATTCACGCATGTCTCCACGCAGAAGACGCTCTAGCTGAGAATCGAACCAGACAGCATCTTACTATGAGGCGACAAAGCTACCGCAGCACCACATTTACTGCACTGTTATAACTTGATATTACTTGTGAACCTCTGCTACCTCTGAAAAAAACAAAAACAAAAAAAAAAATCTTGCTTTTTTCCCACTTTTCTGAGAGTTAAAAAAGTTCAGTTACAGGCTTGCTGTTCCTGAACTATTTGAAAGTTTCTGTGAGGCCATTTTTGCTTGGGCTAAAGGAAAGTCTCTCTGTTGATCAGTGGCAGTGAATAACATTGAGCAGCTTCCCTGCCCCCCGTAGAGGTGGTTACTGACTTGAAACTGTAGTTTTATTGTCCGTTTTGGGTCTATTCCTGCTTCTTTCCAGCCCCTGCTATCAAGCACGCTTTAACGTGCTTTAGCGTGAGTTGCCACTAGAGCAGCATCGGGCAGCACCGGTTAAACAAGGTTAAACTCTTTCTGGCTCCAGAAAGTCTGTTCTTCAATTTTTCCCTTAGAACTGCTCTGTTAGGAACCTAAACAGTTTACACCTTCACTAAAAAGTGCAGCACTTGTTCCAAATAGCTTTTTCTTCTCAAAAAGCTCAGCACTTGTCTTATAAGCATATCCCTTGTCTTATAAGCATTCTCTTTGCAGGTCAAGCACTCCTATATTATACAAATCTCTCACCAGCAAAACCCCCTAGGAGTGCCCACTTCCCTGCTAAGCCCACTACTTTTCTGTCTCATACCAACTCATAAATCTTTCTAGCATGTCGAAGGGTCAGATGCTGGCATCCTCTCCTGCCCAGTTGGTGAATCTGGGAATTCTGAGACAATGTTACAATTGCCTCATGTACACGGACAACCCTCTCCTCCTCCCACGTAACACTAACACTTGCGAGAGATGCAGCTATTTAGCCAAACTGGAGGCTGAGCTCTCTCAACTCAGGACTGGCAAGACCAGGCAGGAGGAGAAGGCAACTACACACACCACAATACCAGTCTCGCATAACTCAGCCACACCACTGAATCAAACACATAAACACACTAAGACATACTCAGAGGCTCTGAGTAAAAATTTACCTAAACAGCAGAGGCCTCCAAAGCAGACACCCAAGCAACTGCAAACTCAATACACCACACAAACAACACATAAACAACAAAATCAGTGTGCAAAGCAGTCACTGCCCTTAAGGCCAAATACAACACCAAACATACTTGTCATAGGTGACTCCATAGTCAGACACACTGACGTCCCACTCACCAGGCTGAACAAGGAGAAGGTCACGGTAAGCTGCCTATCGGGCGCTAGAATCCGCCACATAACGCAAGCACTCAGGTCACTCCACGGCAAGTACAAGTATGACACAGTCATTGTCCATGCTGGTGTGAACGACCTGAGATGTACCTCCCTGGACTACATGAAAAGAGACATAGAGGAGCTCTCTGATTATGTAGCCCAGGCAGGTATGACCCTGACCCTGAGCAGTATCCTTCCTTCACCAAGAATGATGCCACAATATAGTGACAAGATGATCAGCTTTAACAATTGGCTTAATTTCTGGTGTCATTCAAAGGGGATCCAGTGCCTGTCTGCCTGGGATGACATGCTCGACAAGCCACGCTGCTTCGCAAGGGACAGCTTGCACCTGTCACCCCTGGGATTCCGGATATTTGCTAAGGCTCTTGCCACCCCCATAGTGCAAGGCTCAAATTCTAAACCTACCACCCTAGAAAACAAAAACGTGAAGAAACTAAGGGTAATGCTGCTCAATGCCAGAAGTCTAAATCTCAAAATGCACGCACTCGAGGCCCTTCTCAGTATGGAGAACATCGATGTCTGTGCTGTGACTGAAACCTGGTTCAAGGCTCCTGAGAGCACCCCGGCACTATCAGGTTTCATCGCATATCATGCGTTCCGGCCCCAAAACCCGGACCACACCACAAAAGGAGGGGGTGTATCCATATTCATCAAGGATACCCACACCTCCAGGTTGGTGGCTATGCACGAAGCATCGGAAACCATCCAGGTGCAATTAACCATAGGCAAAACTGCACTACAATTTGTAGCATGCTACAGGCCACCCTCTCAAACTCAGGAAACCCACACAGCCTTCCTGAAGACACTGGAGGGTATAAATGTATCACCAAACACCAACATATTGGGTGACTTCAACTACCCGAATATAGACTGGGAACATTACTCAAGCCCAAACTTTCTAGCCCAAAGGTTCCTGGAGTTCATAAATTCAAATGCCATGGAACAACTAGTCACCGTCCCCACAAGAGGAGAAAATATACTAGATCTCATCATCACGAACATGGGGACAAAATGCTCCACACCGGAAGTATATCCCTCATTGGTGAGATCAGATCATAAACTAATCTCACTAGAAATCCACATCCTGCCCCCACCCCAAACAAAAAAGACCACAGTGAAGAACTTCTCTAAAGCAAACTTCACACTACTCAAGACAGGTGTGGTATCCTTCAAGGCCCCCGAGCCAATGGAAACCACAACCCAAGCTGCGGAAGCCCTTACAAATGCCTTCTATGAACACCTTCAGGACTGCATGGATCAGGCAATCCCAAATAAAACCAAGACTCTTTCCACCAATGGCAAACGTCCAGTCTGGTGGACCCCAGCCATAAACAAACTTTACAATAAGAGGAGAAAGCTATTACATGATAGAGCAAAATCCCAAAAAGGGAAGGCATCTTTGATCAGCACTAGCAAGAAATTACGATCCCTCATAAAATCATCCAAGACCAACTTTGAGAGAAAAATTGCCATAGATTCAAAAGACAATCATAAGGCCTTCTTCAGCTATGTCAGAAACCTGGGTGGAAACTCCCAGATATGCTCAGAATTAGTCCAAAATGATACAAAAATCACTGAACCCACAGACATTGCCAACATACTGGCAGACAGGTTCAGCGCAAACTTCACCCCCTCTCCCCCAAAAGGAGAGATAACTATCCCAACTGAGAGTAGTCTCCCAGACATCTCAAATGCGCAGGTGAATGCTGCTCTCTAAAGCTAAAAACACAGCATCAATGGGACCGGATGGGGTCCCCGGCTGTGTGCTACATGAACTCAATGAAGAACTAAACCAGCACATAAGGCAGCTGTTTAATCTTAGCCTCACCACAGGATATGTGCCCAAGGAGTGGCGTACGGCAACTGTGGTCCCACTCCACAAAGGCAGTGCCTCTACGGACCCTGGTAATTACCGCCCCATAAGCTTAACAAGCCTGGTCTGCAAAGCTATGGAGAGGATCATAATGGAACTCATAAACAAGGACATAGGGGACTTGCAAACCTTGGACCCAACCCAGTTTGGCTTTGTCAAGGGCAGATCTTGCCTTTTGAACTTGGTCGACTTCTTCGAAACAGTCACCAAGGCCATTGATGAGGGAAAGGCAGTCCATGCAGCCTGCCTTGACCTTGCAAAAGCTTTCGACACAATACCCCACTCGGGTATTATAGAGAAACTTACCAGCTTAAATGTACACCCATATGTCACAAGATGGGTTGCAAACTGGCTAAAGGACAGAACCCACAGGGTTAGAGTTGCTGGAGCCATGTCAGACTCCAAGCCGGTTACAAGTGGAGTCCCACAGGGCTCAGTCCTTGGCCCCCTATTGTTCAGCATCTACTTCTCAGAAGTACAGGCAAACATAGGAGGACTATGGCTGACAAAGTTTGCGGATGACTGCAAACTGGGTACCATAGTGGATAGTACATCGGACACAGACATCCTTCAGAGGGGTCTCACGGAAACTGAAAGCTGGTGCCAGAGCCATGGCCTGAAGTTAAACGCAAAAAAGTGTATAGTCATACCCTTCGGGAAAAACAAGGTAACCCCAAGCTACCATATAGGTGGCAACCCACTAAGCACAGAAGAGGTTATCAGGGATCTGGGGACCCAGGTTGACAGTGGCCTCTCGTTTGACACTCACATTGCTAAAGTGGTTCGAAAGACCTTCTACATTGCCCACCTGATCATGAAGGGATTCACATCCAGATCAAGTGAGGTCATTGTTCCCCTGTACTCTTCACTTATCAGACCAATGATCGAGTACAATGCCTCATTCGGGATGTATCTCACCCGACACCTGCAGCAATTGGAGAGACCCCAAAAGTTCCTCACCAAAAGGATAAAGGGACTCCAAAACCTGTCATATGCTGCCAGACTGAAGAAACTCCAACTCTATTCAGTTGCATACCGTCTGCTCAGAGGTGACCTGTGCCTGACATACAAGGCCATGACCAACCCGAATTAATGGACATGCTCCACCTCAAAATCCAAATCCACCAAAACCACTAGAGCAAGAGACTTAAACCTTAGCACGGATATAAATAGGACATGCTGGAGGGATAGATTTATCACCCAGAGACTCCCCATGCTGTGGAATAAAATCCCAGTTCATGTGAGGCAGAGCTCCTCGCTGGCTCTGTTCAAGAGAAATCTTGACCAGTGGATGGGAGATCGTAGGTTTACCCTGGGAATCATCTCTGTGTCACTACTGGACAGAGGCACAACAAACTAATGGGCACAGTATTTCTAACATAAGGGGCAGCGTAAGCCACATAACTTTGGGCTAGGCTTATAAATGCCCTAGGGCAGTTAGCCTAGTATAAACCTATGAACCTATGAACTACCGCGGAATTATAAACAGATTGTAATAAACATATTAACAATGATAATGTTCTAATAGAATATATCGGTATTAAAAAGCATATTAAATTACTCTCAAAATTAGAAAAACTGGTCAAAGAGATGAGGGAATGGTTTCTTATAGGATAAAGAGTCTTTGATAAGCATAATTATACCTATGCATCTGATATACCATGTGTAATTTTAAGGAGGAAGGGCTTGCCTTAATGGTTAAGATCTTTACCTCACAGCTACAAGGCACAGAGTTTAATTCTAAACTTTGATTATTGGCTAGGCTTATAATACCCTGCAGACTGATAACAGCATTTACCTATGAAAAATAAACTTAGAAAAAAAAAAACACAAACAAGGATGTTATGCATAAAATAGACTCTAAACATGTTATTCACAATTTTAGAAAAAGCAGCACTGTGGTACAAGTTACAAAATCTTTAGAAAATGTGAGGGTTTGTTCACCAGATTTGCTACTATTATGCAATATGTATGTAGGGAAACAATTTATACAACAGGTCCTCTGTTAAAAGAGAATTACAAGAAAATATGTCAGGCAATGTGTTTTTTTAACTGTTTCATTATGTATTGTGTTCCACTCATTAAAATTAGTTCAGCAAGCATTATTTTAATGGTTTAGTGGGCATTGTGTCCTTATCAGAGGATTTCAGCAAGTCTGTTTATTTCTTTGTTAATATTTCGGGATAATATTTAGTGTGATGCAGGAATTTTGAGCCATAAAGTCTCCCACACCAATTCTCAGTAGTTAGTCTGAGGGTTTAGTGTCCTTTAAATGCTTCTGCTGTGTATATTTTTTAACTAAGAGGAACTTCCATGTATAACCTTTAGGGTTTTGGTATTCATGTAGCTCGCTTAGAGAGGAAGTAGCATTAAACGGTGTAGACTGGACTGTATGGCTCCGTAACAGTAATTTAACAAAAACTGGAGTGAAGGGCAGCCTGTAAATTGCATATGTTTTCTAATTCATGAATTTGTAAACCAGCAGACATTGCACAGCACACCAACAGTGTCCCAGACTTAGATTAAATAAACAAACCAACCAGACAGACAGACAGACACACAAACAAAAACAATGTTTATTTCTGTATTACTATATAATGTTCTGTATGTTTCTTTTAGGTCTGCATACACAGAAGGGGACTGATTATAGTATCAAAATCTTATTCTAATGGGTTTCAAACCAACCTGCAGATAAGAAAAAGATTTAATACAGTATTTTTAGTATTAAGATAGTGGACACTTATGAACAGTACGTTCTTGCATGAGAGTATCAAAAATCAATATGTAATGTGCAGAATGCTCACTATTGCTGACTGCTTAGGGCTATATGGCACCCACTCTGCCTGTTCCAACTAATATTATATAGAGGATTTAGAAAGACAAATTGTAGACCAGACAGAATAAGTAAACAAGTGTATTGTAATGGAATACCCAATACACAAGAACAGTGGAAACTACTACAGGTGGAAGAATGCAGCCCAGAAACTATGCATATAGAGAAAAACTCAGATAAGCTGCAAAGTCTTGTGAAGAAGAAAACTGCAAAGAAATACAAGTCATGCACAAGTAATAATTCATAACAGGAGAAACCAACCATAAGTAGGTAAAGTGATCTAAAGAGAAAAGATACAATGCAGATAAAGACCAGCAGACATGGTCCCCTAACAAGCCAGTTCCAAATGACATATAAACCTTAAAATATGTTAGACAAGCAAAATGTTAAGCCAAGACAACACAAAATGCTGGAAGATTATCGCTGAGTAAAAGAGGTGACAGTTAGAAGTCAAATTAGGATGAAACAAATGAAGTAGGATAACATTACCTCGTACACATTAACTGCTCAGCAAAAAAAGCCTAGATAATTGTCAAAGGAAAAATATACTTTAAAAATGATCAGTACACGGTAGGTTCAGGTTAAGGCACTTTAATCTTGCAGCAAGGTACAAAAACGTGCTAATACAGAGTTTGTCTGACTAGAATCAGGAAATGCAAGCATTTTTATACATTTTCTAATAAGGCATTGCCTACCAAGCTGACGTAGTAAATCACAAGTTTTAACATCATCATTTCATAGTGCTTGTTTGTGTAATATTCTGCTTGTACTATCAATTTTTGTGAGAAACTTCCTAAGAAAAACAACGTGGCCTTGGCTACCACCGGTTAGATATATGCAATGTTACCATTCAAGGTACTATGGCTAATATGAGCACAAAGCAAGTATAGATTGCAGTTCATTTCTCCAACAGTCCCTTTGTCTGTTTTATCTCTTCTTTCTGCAGCTGTGCATGTTCTCATACTTCGAACTGAGCTAATTGTTCAAAATTATTACATTACAGAATATGGTATTGTTCATTCATTGCTTCCTGACCTAGCAGATAATCACCTGCTTCTCAAGTACATTTCCAAAAGGTATAAACATAAATATTGCTATGCTAGCAATTATTAGGTCAGAGGGCATCTTGCAAGTTTCAGAAAGCACACTGCAGTTTCAAAAGCATCTTTTAGTCTCATATGAAATTAAACTGTATATAAAATAGTGCATATAAAATAGAATGAAAAATGTGTTAACTCATTTATTTTCTAATTAGCATTAAGCACACACATTAATACATATAATACATATACAAATAACATCTCATTTCAGTAGAAATTTGTCTTACCTAAATCATAAATACTTATCAATCCCCCAGAATCTAAACTTCTTTTTTTTACTCTCAAACAACTAAACATACAGAAAATAATTTGTTGATTATTTCTACAAACAATGCAATAATAAAAGACACTCAATCAAAAACGTTTATTAAAAGTTAGGCATCCTCTACAGAAGAAAATCTTTTCTGTCCAATTCTGAAAGGAAACATATTGCTGCTTCTCCCCTTGTGAGTATTTACCAAAATACAATCCATTCTACTTTCAATTATCACCCCCTGGGACCCCAGCATAAGGCAGGTGCCTCTAACCCGGCGTCCCCGGCTGTGTGCTACATGAACTCAATGAAGAACTAAACCAGCACATAAGGCAGCTGTTTAATCTTAGCCTCACCACAGGATATGTGCCCAAGGAGTGGCGTACGGCAACTGTGGTCCCACTCCACAAAGGCAGTGCCTCTACGGACCCTGGTAATTACCGCCCCATAAGCTTAACAAGCCTGGTCTGCAAAGCTATGGAGAGGATCATAATGGAACTCATAAACAAGGACATAGGGGACTTGCAAACCTTGGACCCAACCCAGTTTGGCTTTGTCAAGGGCAGATCTTGCCTTTTGAACTTGGTCGACTTCTTCGAAACAGTCACCAAGGCCATTGATGAGGGAAAGGCAGTCCATGCAGCCTGCCTTGACCTTGCAAAAGCTTTCGACACAATACCCCACTCGGGTATTATAGAGAAACTTACCAGCTTAAATGTACACCCATATGTCACAAGATGGGTTGCAAACTGGCTAAAGGACAGAACCCACAGGGTTAGAGTTGCTGGAGCCATGTCAGACTCCAAGCCGGTTACAAGTGGAGTCCCACAGGGCTCAGTCCTTGGCCCCCTATTGTTCAGCATCTACTTCTCAGAAGTACAGGCAAACATAGGAGGACTATGGCTGACAAAGTTTGCGGATGACTGCAAACTGGGTACCATAGTGGATAGTACATCGACCACAGACATCCTTCAGAGGGGTCTCACGGAAACTGTTAGCTGGTGCCAGAGCCATGGCCTGAAGTTAAACGCAAAAGTGTATAGTCATACCCTTCGGAAAAACAAGGTAACCCCAAGCTACCATATAGGTGGCAACCCACTAAGCACAGAAGAGGTTATCAGGGATCTGGGGACCCAGGTTGACAGTGGCCTCTCGTTTGACACTCACATTGCTAAAGTGGTTCGAAAGACCTTCTACATTGCCCACCTGATCATGAAGGGATTCACATCCAGATCAAGTGAGGTCATTGTTCCCCTGTACTCTTCACTTATCAGACCAATGATCGAAAGTACAATGCCTCATTCGGGATGTATCTCACCCGACACCTGCAGCAATTGGAGAGACCCCAAAAGTTCCTCACCAAAAGGATAAAGGGACTCCAAAACCTGTCATATGCTGCCAGACTGAAGAAACTCCAACTCTATTCAGTTGCATACCGTCTGCTCAGAGGTGACCTGTGCCTGACATACAAGGCCATGACCAACCCGGAATTAATGGACATGCTCCACCTCAAAAAATCCAAATCCACCAAAACCACTAGAGCAAGAGACTTAAACCTTAGCACGGATATAAATAGGACATGCTGGAGGGATAGATTTATCACCCAGAGACTCCCCATGCTGTGGAATAAAATCCCAGTTCATGTGAGGCAGAGCTCCTCGCTGGCTCTGTTCAAGAGAAATCTTGACCAGTGGATGGGAGATCGTAGGTTTACCCTGGGAATCATCTCTGTGTCACTACTGGACAGAGGCACAACAAACTAATGGGCACAGTATTTCTAACATAAGGGGCAGCGTAAGCCACATAACTTTGGGCTAGGCTTATAAATGCCCTAGGGCAGTTAGCCTAGTATAAACCTATGAACCTATGAACTACCGCGGAATTATAAACAGATTGTAATAAACATATTAACAATGATAATGTTCTAATAGAATATATCGGTATTAAAAAGCATATTAAATTACTCTCAAAAATTAGAAAAACTGGTCAAAGAGATGAGGGAATGGTTTCTTATAGGATAAAGAGTCTTTGATAAGCATAATTATACCTATGCATCTGATATACCATGTGTAATTTTAAGGAGGAAGGGCTTGCCTTAATGGTTAAGATCTTTACCTCACAGCTACAAGGCACAGAGTTTAATTCTAAACTTTGATTATTGGCTAGGCTTATAATACCCTGCAGACTGATAACAGCATTTACCTATGAAAAATAAACTTAGAAAAAAAAAAACACAAACAAGGATGTTATGCATAAAATAGACTCTAAACATGTTATTCACAATTTTAGAAAAAGCAGCACTGTGGTACAAGTTACAAAATCTTTAGAAAATGTGAGGGTTTGTTCACCAGATTTGCTACTATTATGCAATATGTATGTAGGGAAACAATTTATACAACAGGTCCTCTGTTAAAAGAGAATTACAAGAAAATATGTCAGGCAATGTGTTTTTTTAACTGTTTCATTATGTATTGTGTTCCACTCATTAAAATTAGTTCAGCAAGCATTATTTTAATGGTTTAGTGGGCATTGTGTCCTTATCAGAGGATTTCAGCAAGTCTGTTTATTTCTTTGTTAATATTTCGGGATAATATTTAGTGTGATGCAGGAATTTTGAGCCATAAAGTCTCCCACACCAATTCTCAGTAGTTAGTCTGAGGGTTTAGTGTCCTTTAAATGCTTCTGCTGTGTATATTTTTTAACTAAGAGGAACTTCCATGTATAACCTTTAGGGTTTTGGTATTCATGTAGCTCGCTTAGAGAGGAAGTAGCATTAAACGGTGTAGACTGGACTGTATGGCTCCGTAACAGTAATTTAACAAAAACTGGAGTGAAGGGCAGCCTGTAAATTGCATATGTTTTCTAATTCATGAATTTGTAAACCAGCAGACATTGCACAGCACACCAACAGTGTCCCAGACTTAGATTAAATAAACAAACCAACCAGACAGACAGACAGACACACAAACAAAAACAATGTTTATTTCTGTATTACTATATAATGTTCTGTATGTTTCTTTTTAGGTCTGCATACACAGAAGGGGACTGATTATAGTATCAAAATCTTATTCTAATGGGTTTCAAACCAACCTGCAGATAAGAAAAAAGATTTAATACAGTATTTTTAGTATTAAGATAGTGGACACTTATGAACAGTACGTTCTTGCATGAGAGTATCAAAAATCAATATGTAATGTGCAGAATGCTCACTATTGCTGACTGCTTAGGGCTATATGGCACCCACTCTGCCTGTTCCAACTAATATTATATAGAGGATTTAGAAAGACAAATTGTAGACCAGACAGAATAAGTAAACAAGTGTATTGTAATGGAATACCCAATACACAAGAACAGTGGGAAACTACTACAGGTGGAAGAATGCAGCCCAGAAACTATGCATATAGAGAAAAACTCAGATAAGCTGCAAAGTCTTGTGAAGAAGAAAACTGCAAAGAAATACAAGTCATGCACAAGTAATAATTCATAACAGGAGAAACCAACCATAAGTAGGTAAAGTGATCTAAAGAGAAAAGATACAATGCAGATAAAGACCAGCAGACATGGTCCCCTAACAAGCCAGTTCCAAATGACATATAAACCTTAAAATATGTTAGACAAGCAAAATGTTAAGCCAAGACAACACAAAATGCTGGAAGATTATCGCTGAGTAAAAGAGGTGACAGTTAGAAGTCAAATTAGGATGAAACAAATGAAGTAGGATAACATTACCTCGTACACATTAACTGCTCAGCAAAAAAAGCCTAGATAATTGTCAAAGGAAAAATATACTTTAAAAATGATCAGTACACGGTAGGTTCAGGTTAAGGCACTTTAATCTTGCAGCAAGGTACAAAAACGTGCTAATACAGAGTTTGTCTGACTAGAATCAGGAAATGCAAGCATTTTTATACATTTTCTAATAAGGCATTGCCTACCAAGCTGACGTAGTAAATCACAAGTTTTAACATCATCATTTCATAGTGCTTGTTTGTGTAATATTCTGCTTGTACTATCAATTTTTGTGAGAAACTTCCTAAGAAAAACAACGTGGCCTTGGCTACCACCGGTTAGATATATGCAATGTTACCATTCAAGGTACTATGGCTAATATGAGCACAAAGCAAGTATAGATTGCAGTTCATTTCTCCAACAGTCCCTTTGTCTGTTTTATCTCTTCTTTCTGCAGCTGTGCATGTTCTCATACTGAACTGAGCTAATTGTTCAAAATTATTACATTACAGAATATGGTATTGTTCATTCATTGCTTCCTGACCTAGCAGATAATCACCTGCTTCTCAAGTACATTTCCAAAAGGTATAAACATAAATATTGCTATGCTAGCAATTATTAGGTCAGAGGGCATCTTGCAAGTTTCAGAAAGCACACTGCAGTTTCAAAAGCATCTTTTAGTCTCATATGAAATTAAACTGTATATAAAATAGTGCATATAAAATAGAATGAAAAATGTGTTAACTCATTTATTTTCTAATTAGCATTAAGCACACACATTAATACATATAATACATATACAAATAACATCTCATTTCAGTAGAAATTTGTCTTACCTAAATCATAAATACTTATCAATCCCCCAGAATCTAAACTTCTTTTTTTTACTCTCAAACAACTAAACATACAGAAAATAATTTGTTGATTATTTCTACAAACAATGCAATAATAAAAGAGACTCAATCAAAAACGTTTATTAAAAGTTAGGCATCCTCTACAGAAGAAAATCTTTTCTGTCCAATTCTGAAAGGAAACATATTGCTGCTTCTCCCCTTGTGAGTATTTACCAAAATACAATCCATTCTACTAAATATGTTAGACCAGTGTTATGATAAGATTATCACACACTTTCCTGATAGGATGCATTATTGCACTGTTCTCAGTAAACTACACAGGCAAAACTCATCCACTGCCTTAAATACTTCTAATTCCTCATAATTCATGACATCATCTATAAACCAGGAAAAAATGCCTGTGATGCCAGTGCACTGGCCCAGCAATCAAGGAGCCTCAATCCTCACCACTAACACCAGTTAGGGGCACCCACCCTGGTAAGGATAACAAATACACACACAGTAAAGTAAATTTCCCTTAAGAGCACACAGAGATCACAGTCAGTCTGGGGCTGGTTTCTACCTTTCTCTCCAGATCCCCAATAAAATTCCCCACTGGCACAGCTATAGGGTCCAGATCTCAGCCTTGTGGTCAAGCTAAATCCTCCAAGCACCCCCTCTGTCCAACCAGTGCTTCTTGTCCCTGCTCAAGTAGCTGACACACATACACTTTGAGATATACAAACACACAGACACTCCTGGGGAAGGCTGGCACAGGTTCTCCAGCTATGCCCATTCTGCCCAGACTATATGGAAGTACCACTTGCCACCAACCACTAATATCAGCTAGTAATAAGGCCCTTATCAAAGGGGTGTCCAATTATTACTGTGCAATATTATTATCCAAATGTTAAGTGTGACGAACAGCAAGGCTTATTTGGAGTGACTTGGGCAGTATTACTATATACATGGAATGTACACTAGAGCTTAAATTATCTCTACATAAAACAACCACAGTTGAAAGGTTTAAAAATATTTAATAATAAATAATAAGAACACAAGACAATACTTCTTACTACACAGTGCTAGTCAAGAGTTCAGAGATCACAGAGAAATGCTTAAAATAAAACAGTAGAAACGTTCTGACATCAATACAGAAAACAACTAGACTAGACTTACTATTTCCTATCTATATCTAAGAGCAAACAGAGTTCTAAAATAAACTTACATATAGAGCAAGGCAGCGCTGGTGATGTTGTCAGTTCTGAAAACAAATGCAAAATGCTGTCATTCTCTCTCTGTCTCTCTGTTTTAAATTGATAACACAGTGCCACTGACTAATTTCAGATTACATCATTATTCTCTGTTTCCCAGGCTAACAGAAACTCAGAGTGTAACAGACCTTTTGATCTTGCAGCTGGTCAGGAAGCCAGAGCAATAAAAGACATTATACATGTAAATTCTAGCCATTAACTCTGGTCTCAAAACAATAGGAAGAATTTCTTCATTCAAAACTCTTGGCTCTGAGTTTTGAGATCAATTATACAATGCCTGACTTATCAACTTTCCTCCAGCAGAGTGCAATGTGGTTACATTTTTGAAAGTTCAACATTTACCATAATTTTCTTACATTTAAGAGAACAAGCATGTGGCTTACATTAATATTTACAAATGACAGAATTATCTACAAAATCTTATCTAGCTAGGCTGGCAGCCTTCACATATCTTTACATATCTTCCCCCCGGAGAACTCAAACTAGTTTTTCAAGTGACTCTTTTGAAATGTTGCTTGATAGGGTTAGGTTTATCTGAGTATACCTTAACTCATTCCCTGTCTTAAGAGCCCATCTGCATTGGGATTGCTACTCCCACTGCGGTGCTGCACTGACATATATGCTTGCAACCCTAGGCTTCATCTTAGCAACTTGGAATTTTGCTGGCTGGCTCTGTGTAACCATGTTAGGGGATTGTGGTCTGTAACTACTGTAAATTTTCTTCCATACAGATAAGGCTGACATTTCTGCAGTGCTCACACTATGGCTAGACATTCCTTTTCTACAGCTGCATAGCATTCCTCCCTGGGTTGGAGCCTACGACTGAGATTAACTCCCTCTGAAGAAATCTGGCTAAGTACAGCCCTCACCCCGTGGTTTGAAGCATCCAACTGCACAACAAATTATTTTCTGTAATCTGGACTGGCTAACACAGGGGGTCCTCCCAAAGTTTCCTTAAGCTTCTGGAATGCCTGCTCACATGCTGTGGTCCACACTACCTTATTTGGCCTGTTCTTCATTGTCAGGTCTGTGAGGGGGATCAGCTATGGTACTATAACTGGGGACAAACTTTCTGTAGTACCCTGCAGTCCCCAAGAATGCCCTCATCATCTTTTTGGTAACAGGTGCAGGCTATGCCTGAATGGCATCTACTTTGGCAGGTTCTGGCCTGATCTTACCAATCCCCACTCTTTGTCCCAGGTAGGAGACCGCTGCCATAGCCACCTGACATTTGCAGGGCTTAATGATCAACCCTGCTCTCTGTAGTCTGCCCAGCACCTCCCTGACATGTTGAAGGTGCTCTTGCCAGAAATGGCTATAGATGGCAATATCATCTAGGTAAGTAAGGGCAATCCCTCCTGCTTCTACTAGGCTATGATCTACCAGCCTCTGGAAAGTCATTGGGGCATTTTTCATCCCAAAGGGCATCTTTGTGAACTCATACAAGCCAAAAGGAGTCGCAAAGGCTGACCTCTCTCTAGCACTGGGAGTCAAGGTCACCTGCGAGTAACCCTTGGTAAGATCAATGGTGGTAAGATACTTAGCCCCACCCAGCTGCTCTAGGGCCTCATCTGTCCTAGGCATGGGGTAAGCAACTGACTATGTGTGACTATTTAATTTCCTGTAGTCCACACAGAACCTGGTGCTGCCATCCTTCTTTGGCACCAGCACCACTGGGGAGGCCCAGGGACTGTTGGACTCTTGAATAACCCCTAGTTCCAGCACTTCCTGTATCTCATCCCTCAGAGTCTGTTTGACTCTCTCTCAGGCACCCTATAAGTGGCCTGCCTAATAGGTCTTTGTTGTCCTGTATCCACTTGATACTGCACCAGGTGGGTACATCCTGGTTTCCCAGTAAACATGTCCCAAAACTCCTGTAACACTGCTCAGATTTCTCAAACCTGGGTAGGAGATAGCTGCTGAAGCATTGCTACCCCTTCCACTGAAGTGTCAGTCTGAGCCTCACTGAGGAGATCAGTCATTGGATCTCCCTCAGACTCCTCCTGCAATCCACTGCAAATACTCAGCACAAGGGCCTCCCTATCATGGTAAGGTTTCATCATGTTAACATGGTACAATTTGTGCTGCTGCTTCCTGCCTAACAGTTCCACCATGTAGTTAACATCACTTACCTTTCTTAAAACCTTGTAGGGTCCCGCACAAGCTGCTTACAGCTTGTTGTGTCTGACAGGAATGAGAACCATTACCTGCTGCCCTACAGCATACTGTCTAGTTCGAGCATTCCTGTCATACCATACCTTTTTCTGTTGTTGGGCTTTTGCCAGGTTCTCTTGGGCCAAACCCATGAGTTCCCTGAGCCTTGTCCTGAGATTTAGGACATATGCCACAACAGACTCCTTATGAGGTTCACACTCACCTTCCCACTCATCACAAATTACATCTAAAGGTCCCTTCACCCTATGCCCATACAACAACTCAAAGGGTGAAACACCTGTGGATTCCTGAGGAACCTCTCTGTAAGCAAACAACAGATGGGGCAAATATTTGTCCCACTCCCTCTTAAACTGGTCTTCAAATTCCTGTAGCATGGACGTGAGTGTAGAGTTTACCCTCTCAACAAGACCATTAGCCTGAGGATGGTAGGGGGTGGACTTCAGGTGCTTCACCCCACAGTACTTCCACAGACAAGCCAGCAGGTCTGACATGAAATTGGCACCGCTGTCAGGCAGTATTTCTTTTGGGAAACCTACCCTGATGAAAATCTCTAGCAAAACATGTACCACCTTTTCTGCCCTCAATAGAGTACAAAGCCACTGTCTCAGAATATCTTGTAGCTTAATCTACTACCACTAGAATATACTTTTTCCCTGTGGAACCTGGGGCACTCAGAGGCCCCACAATATCCATAGCTACCCTCTGAAATGGCTCCACAATCACAGGCAAAGGCATCAAATGAGCTCTCACCTTGTCTCCTGCCTTGCCTACCTTTTGGCACTGCTCACAGGTTTTGCACTACCTGGTTACATCTCTGGAAATTCCAGGCCAATAGAAGTCCTGCATAATACATCTCTTTGTATGTTTTATACCCATATGACCTGCAAAGGGAATATCATGGGCTATGGCTAGAAGCACCAGCCAGTAGGCTCTAGGCAATACCAGCTGCTGTATTCTCTCACCGTCTAGCCCTCCCTCAGGTGTCCACTCTCTATACACTAACCCTTTGTTCCAGTATACAAATTCCCCTTTCTCTTGAGAATCAGGTCTCTCACTAGCTACCTCTCTCAGGCCTTGCAATGTAGGGTCTGAGAGCTGAGCCTGTCTCAACTGTCTTTTTGTAACCCTCCCCAGCTCACATTCCACAGGAAGCCTGGCATCCTCTGTCACTGGTGCCTCACTACCAGCCTGGGTACTACTACTCACCTCTACTTTTGCAGTCACTCTATCCAAGAGAACATCAGTACCCACAAGCAGCTGTGGTTCACCTTCAGTCTCACTGCTATGGTGTAGCTTCCTCCCTGAAGTAACCACATCACCAGTCCTGGCAGGAAGTATTCAGTCTGTCTGGGTCTCCCCCAGGCTACCAAACCCACATGCTTGTCTTGAAGCCTGACTGCGTATAACTGCATTAACACATAGTACTGCCTCAGCAAAATCCTTCCCTATCAGGACATCTGCAGGATGGTAGTTCAGTACCCCTGTTGTCTCAGGACAACCTACTATTGACATTTTGTCTTTCCCACTTACTGGCTCTCTCAACTTTTTTTCTCCACCTTGCCTCTGTGGAGATCTGTATGCCACATGGTCCCACTGGTTGCATTCAAAACATTTAACCCTAGGTCTTGGATGTGTACCTGGACTAGTGGCTTCCCCTGCTACTGGCAGATTCTGTTGGGGCAGTCTGGGCTGCCCACCATGGGTTCCTTTAGGCCTATGAGCAGTACTTGGGGTCCCTTTCCTGTGCAGGAATGCCCTGTTTGCTAGGTATAGGTCTCCATTCTTCCCCAAATCATCTGAAGTAGCATATTGTCTATCAGCTAACCAGATCCTCATATCATCAGGCAAAGTGCTAAGGGCTTGATCCCTCACCAAAATGTCTGATAGCCCTTCAAAAGTGGTGACCTGACATCCACTCACCCACTTATGAAAATAAGTGCTCAGTTCAGCAACATATTCACACACACTTTCATCTGCCTAGTGTTTGTGCTCACAAAAATGTTTCCTATAAGTTTCAGGTGTTAGCTTAGAAAATTCTAACAGACAGTTCTTGACAGCAGTATAATTAAAATAGTCAATGTCAGAAATTTTGGACAAAATAGTTACAGCTTTACCATGGAGTAAGGGGGTCAGGAACCATCCCCAAAGCCTTTGGTCAA
The DNA here is from genome assembly GCF_019279795.1 of Protopterus annectens. NCBI lineage: Eukaryota > Metazoa > Chordata > Ceratodontiformes > Protopteridae > Protopterus > Protopterus annectens. The sequence goes on from NC_056751.1 coordinate 440,210,054, forward strand.
CATCATACTGTTTACATACCCTCTCAAACATATGAATGAAATTATCAAAATTATCCCCCTCTGTAAACTGTGGAAGAAATTTACTGACCTTTTGTGCTTTTGGGGTCCAGTTACTCCCTTCCCCATTACCTCCATGACTTTGGCGAAGAGTCAGCATCTCCTTTTCATGCTGCTGCTCTTTTTCCACAGCTTCCATTTCCAAATGCCTGGCCTCCAATTCCAGTCTCTTTAGCTCCAAATTGATTTTTAAGTCCTATTCACAAGGGTTGAGCTGTCCATTCCCTGAGTGTTGTACATTTTCACGGTCAGTCTGATTATCCTCCTGGTTGCTGTTTCATGATGCAACTGTGACCAAAGCTGAAATTATGTCTGCTTTAGTCAAGTTTCCCTGCACCAGTCCTTTAGCTTGGAACATCTCAGCCAACTGGCTCCTTGTCAGCTTTCCATACTCCTCTGCTGACATGCTTGCCTGCTCTCCCTGACTAACTAAGCTCACAAAAGAAATAAAACAATTGTGATCTGAACTCTGAATATTCACTGCGTGGCTGCTTTAGAGTACAAAAACACCTTCAGTGATCACTGTACACAAGCTACAGGAATTCACTATCCACACCACTACAAACCAATTAGTAAGTGGCAACCAATTAATATGTGGTTTGGATATCCCACTACTGCCAAGCAATTAATATGTGATGCCTGTGCACGGGCCCAGCAATCATGGAGCCTCAGTCCTCACCACTAACACCAGTGAGGAGCATCCACCTTGGTAAGGATAACAAATACACACACAGTAAAGTACAATTTCCATTAAGAGCACACAGAGATCACAGTCAGTCTTGGGCTGGTTTCTTCTCTCCAGATCCCAAATAAGACTCCCCACTGGCACAGCTATAGTGTCCAGATAACAGCCTGGTGGTCAAGCTAAAACCTCCAGCACCCTCTCTGTCCAATCAGTGCTTCGTGCCCCTGCCCAAGCAACTGACACACATACACTTTGAGATATGAGTTATATACAAACACACAGACACTCCTGGAGAAGGCTGGCACAGGTTCTCCAGCTATGCCCCTTCTGCCCAGACTATATGATAGTACCACTTGCCACCAACCACTAATATCAGCTACTAATAAGGCCCTTATCAAAGGGGTGTCCAATTATTACTGTGCAATATTATTATCCAAATGGTAAGTGTGCCGAACAGCAAGGTTTATTTGGAGTGGCTTGGACAGTATCACTATATACATCCAATGTACTCTAGAGCTAAATTATCTTTGCATAAACCAGCCACAGTTGAAAAGTTTAGAAATATTTACACAGTGCTAGTCAAGAGTTCAGAGATCACAGAGAAATGCTTAGAAATAATACAGTAAAAAAGTTCTGACATCAATACAGAAAACAGCTAGACTAGACTTACTATTTCCTATCTATATCTAAGAGCAAACACAGTTCTAAAATAAATTTACATATAGAGAAGGCAGTTATGGTGATGTTGTCAGTTCTGAAAACAAATGCAAAATGCTCTCAATCTTTCTCTCTCTGTCTTTAAATTGATAACACAGTGTCACTGACTCATTTCAGATTACTTCACTATTCTCTGTTTCCCAGGCTAACAGAAACTCAGAGTGTAACAGCCATTTTGATCTTGCAGCTGGTCAGGAAGCCAGAGCAATAAAAGATGTTATACATGTAAATTCTAACCATTACCTCTAGTCTCAAAACAATAGGATGAATTCCTTCATTCAGACATCTTGGCTCTGAGTTTTGAGATCAAACAATTATACAATGCTTGATTTATCAGCTTTCCTCCAGCCGAATGCAATGTGGTTACATTTCTGAAGTTCAACATTTACCATAATTTTCTTACATTTAAGAGAACAAGCATGTGGCTTACATTAATATTTACAAATGACAGAATTATCTACAAAATCATATCTAGCTAGGCTGGCAGCCTTCACATATCTTCATAATGCCCATCCCTTGTCAGTCTCAGTCAACTATGTCTGTACCTCTCCAATCTAGTGACAAGCATATTTTGCTTGTCATATAATCTAACAATTCAGCTGGTGGCTCTGTTTTTGCTCATCTTACATCTCCAAAATCTGGAATGACATTCCTCTCCTCCTAAGGCAAAAACACTCCAAAGCCTCTTTCAAAACAAAGCTGAAATCTTATTTAACAAACAAATGGTTACGCCAGTTCTCTCCCCTGGATAGCACATAACATTAGTATATTGAACATATCATAAATCTAATAATCACCAACTAAACCTTTCTTTGACTATCACCCCTCAGTACTAACAGTTGTATAGTATATAGTACATAGTACATTCTTCCTCCTCCTGTACTCCCATTGTAACTTTTTCTGACTTCTGAAAATGTGGCATTCATACTTCCTTTCCTGACTTTCTCCTTCACTTCTCATCATCTCACTAGCCCATAGTCACAACTATGAAATTACTTGCATGCTTGTCTTGCATTCATTTTTTTTTCTCTTTCTTAGTTCTGTTTCTTCCTCTTCTTCTGTCTTAATACTACTCTACTCTTTAATGCATCTTACTGTTTTAATGCAGAAATTTTTATACGTAACTCCAGTAGGTCATGTTCCTAGTTATATAACTTCTATCGAGAATTTACTATGTAATCTTTGTGAAATGTTTGCTGTTATGTGTTATTACGTTAAAAATTGCTAAATAAGTTTTGCTTTATTTTTCTGAAATGCTTATTGTTAATTACATTGAAATTGTACTATGTAATCTTTCTGAAATGTTTTCTGTTATTATGTTAAAAATTGTTAAATAAGTCCTGTTTTATTTTTTTCTGAAATGCTTATTGTTTATTACTGTGACACCCCACTACTGGCAACAGTAATCAATGAGCCTCAATGCTCACCACTAGCACCAGTGGCGGGCGTACACTGGGAAGATGACAGATACACACAGTATTTCCAGATGCAGCTCTCTGCATCAGGTGCAATTTCTCTTAAGAGCATTTATAGACCACAGTCAGTCTGGGGCTGGTTTCTCTCTCTTTATCCAGATCCCCAGTAAGACTCCTCACTGGCACAGCTATAGAGTTGAGATCTTAGCTGAGTGGCCAAGCTAAGACCTCCAGCACCCTCTCTGTCCAACCAGTGCTTTGTGCCCCTGCCCAAGTAGCTGACATGCATAAACTCTGAGGTTTGTTTTACACAGGTTTACTAGCTATGCCCCCTCCTTCCCACATTATAAGGTAGTTATCACTGCCACCAGTCAACTTTTTATCAGCTACTTTAAGACCCTTAACAAAGGATGCCCAATCTTACTGTGAAATGGTACTGTTAATACAAATGGTAGTTTGACCAAGAGCAAGGCTATTAGGAGTGGCCCACAGTGTCACCAAATAAATATGCAAGTACTCTCAAAACTTAAGCATGTCTCACAAATATCAGCCACAATGAAATGTTTAAATATATTTAATAATAAATAATAAAAGAATAAGAAAATACTCTGTATATAATCACAGTAACATCAGAGTTCAAAAGCACAGGAAATATTTAAAACAACATTGCAGGACAGTCTCAAATAAATAAAGAAAAAACATCTAACTTAAGCATTGCTATATTCGTGAATGTATTTATGAGAATTACTGTACTTTAGTAACTTACTTTAAAGCAAGCAAGACAGATCTGGTGAATGGATCTTCTTGTCAGGTCAAAAGACAAAATACAGAATACTCAGTCTCTGAGAGTTCTTAGGATCATAGGACCATAGGATCATAGGAAGTTACTAGGCTATTGGCTCTTCTTCTAAACCTAGCCAATAGTTTAGCCCATGTTTAGATAAGTCAGCACCCAAAGCCCTTGTCCAGCAGGGACACAGGTGGAATCCCAGGAGTGCATTTTCTATTCCCCATCCAGTTATCCAGGTTGCGCTTGAAAAGGGATAATGAGGCACTCTGCTTGACATGGAGAGTGAGTCTATTCTACAGATGGGGGAGTCTCTGAGACACAAATCTGTCCCACCGACAAGTCCTATTAATGTCACAGACCAGGTTGAAGTCACGCGAGTGGGTTACTTGAGTGGAGCTTGACTTGTTGATATGCAGAAATCCCATCAAGGCAGAGCCAGTGATTGCTTTGTATGCAAGACAGAGGTCAGCTCTGAGGAGTCTGTATGAAACTGAGTAGAGAGACAGGGAATTAAGCCTATCTGTGTAGGGTAAATGTTTGAGGCTCGCGATTCTTCTGGTGAGGAACCTTTGTGTTCTCTCTAGCTGCTGCATGTGCTTTGTGAGGTACATGCCAAAGGGGGCATTGTACTCAATAATTGGCCTTATAAGGGAAGAATACAGGGATGTTATGACCTCCTTGTCCCTGGATGAGATACCATCATGGATTGGATACATGGATCATGCTATCCCAAACAGAACCAAGACGCTATCCTCCAAAAAAAGGAAGCCAATCTGGTGGACCCTGCCATAAACAATCTCTACAACAGAAGGAAAAAACTACTGCAAAAGAGAGTAGAATCCCTTGAGTGGAGGTGCTCAGCATCAGTAAGAAGATGAGATCCCTTGTAAGATTCTCCAAAGCTAGCTATGAAAACAAAATTACCACTGATTTTAGGGACAACCACAAAGCATTCTATAGCTATGTCAAGAATCTCAATGGCAACACCCAGATCTGTTCTGGGTTACAGCACAACGGCACAAAAATTACAGAACCAACTGATATTGCCAACATCCTGGCATATAGGTTCAGTGCTACCTTTACCCCCCTCTCACCCCCTAAAGGGCCCATATCTATACAGGAAGAATGCAGAGTCCCTTTAATCACAACTACGCAGGTAGAAGCTGCACTCTCTAAAGCCAGAATCACAGCATCCATGGGACTGGACAACATCCCAGGCAGCATTTTACATGAACTTCAGAATGAACTGGCTCCCCACCTAAGCACTATGTTCAATCATAGCCTCACATCAGGCTTTGTGCCCACTGAATGGTGCACAGCAACAGTTATCCCACTTCAGAAAGGGGGAGCCACCACTGACCTGGGAACTATCTCCCTATTAGCCTGACAAGCCTGGTCTGTAAGGCCATGGAACGTATCATCATGGAACTCTTAAACAAAGACATTGGTAACCTCCAAACTCTGGACCACACCCAGTTCGGGATTGTGAAAGGCAGATCATGCCTCCTGAACCTGATCAACTTCTTTGAGTCAGTCACCAAAGCCGTAGACGAGGGTAAGGTGATTCACACAGCCTATCTTGACCTCTCCAAGGCTTTCAACACCATTTCCCATTCTGGAATTATAGCTAAACTCACTAAACTAGGTATAAATCCCTGCGTCACAAGATGTGTTGCCAACTGACTCACTGAGAGAAATCATGCTGTGAAAGTTGCAGAATCCAAATCTGACTTCAAACCAGTGACAAGTGGAGTACCACAGGGTTCAGTCCTGGGACCGCTCCTGTTTGGTATCTACTTCTCCGAAGTACAGGCTAACACAGAAGGCCTTTGGCTAACAAAGTTCCCAGATGACTGCAAACTAGGAGCCATAGTCGATTCCCCAAATGATGTGGACATCCTATGGAAGGGCCTCACTGAGACAGATGCCTGATGTCAGAGCCATGGCCTCAAGCTCAATGCCAAAAAGTGTATTGTCATCCCCTTTGGTAAAAAGTCTGTACCCATGAACTACCACATAGGTGTCAGTCTACATAACGCTGAATGTGTGATAAGAGACCTTGGGACCCAGGTGGAGAGTAGTCTCTCTTTTGATAATCACATCACCACAGTAGTCAGAACATCCTTCTACATGGCACACCTCATCACAAAAGGGTTCTCATCCAAAAAAAAAGAGATCATTGTTCCCCTCTACTCGACATTCATTAGACCCATTATAGAGTACAATGCCTCTTTTGGAATGTACCTCACAAGACATCTGCAGCAGCTGGAAAGACGTCAGAAGTACCTCACAAAGATGACTACTGGCCTACACTGACCATCTCAAAAAACTCCAGCTTTACTCCATAACATATCACCTACTCCGAGGTGATCTCTGTCTAACATATAAAGCTATGTCAAACCCAGAGCTGTTTGACATGCTACACTTAAAGAAATCCCAATCCCTCCAAGCTACATGCTCTAGGGACCTAAACATTGTCATCACAAAAAACAGGACATGCTGGAGGGATAGATTCCTGTCCCAGAGACTTCCCATACTCTGGAACAAGCTACCCATCTATGTCAAGCAAAGTTCCTCATTAGCACTCTTCAAGAAAAATCTTGATGAGTTGATGGGAAATAGGAAATACACCCTGGGGATCACTTCTGTGGCTCTGCTCGATAGGGGCACAAAAAAATAACTTTCCTGGGTGGCGTAAGCCAGGGAACCTTGTTGGCTAGGCTTACTTAGGCCCTTGGGCCAATAGCCTAGTATGTACCTATGAACCTATGAACCTTACTTATGAGGTGGGCCACGTAGAAAGCTTTCCGTACAACAGAAACAACATGGTGGTCAAAAGTCAGGTTGCTATCAACCTGGGTGCCCAAATTCCTCTTGACTGATTGCGTGCTTAAGACTTTGTCATTAATGTGACAATATGTGGGGACATCACTCTCCCCATAGGAGATGATGATGCATTTTTTGGCATTCAGCTTGAGGCCATGTTTCTGGGACTAGTCATTTGTTTGAGTGAAACCCTCTTGGAGGACATCCACATCACTTGGGGAATTGATGGCCACACCCAGCTTGCAGTGATCTGCAAACATGGTCAGCCATAGCCCACTGGTTTGGCCTGCACCTCAGAGAAGTATATTTCGAATAAGAGAGGCCCCAAGACCGATCCCTGGGGTATGCTGCTCATTCTCGGTCTACTGCTTGAGGTGGTTTCACCTATTTTGATTAAATGGGTTCTGTCAGTGAGCCAGTTTGCTACCCATCTGATAACATGTGGATTTATGCATAGTTGAGAGAGTTTATCTATTATGCCCGAGTGGGGAATAATATCAAAGGCTTTGGCCAGGTCAAAGTAGGTGGTGTGCACTGTCTTCCCCTCATCCATGGCTTTGGTGACTGTCTCAAAGAAGTCAACCAGATTTAACAAACATGACTTCCCCTTGGCAAAGCCAAACTGTGTGGGGTCGAGTGTTTGGAGGTTACCAATGTCCCTGTTAATGAGGTCCATGATAATCTGTTCCATGGCCTTGCAGATTAGGTTAGTTAGGCTGATGGGTCTATAATTTCCCGGATGGTAGATGATCAACCTTTATGTAAATGGATGACCAAGGACTATATGAAAAGAGACATGATTGATATCGCTGAATATGGGTCCCAGTCAGGTATGTCCCTAGCCTTAAGGAGCATTCTACGATCACCCAGAATGATGTTGCAATACAAACAGAAAATTAATGAATTTAACAATTGGCTTAGTTTCTCGTGTCATTCCAGGGGGATCCAGTACCTGACAGCCTGGGAAGATATGATCAACAGACCACAGTGCTTTGCTAGAGATGGTCTGCATCTGTCTCACTTGAGCTTCAGGCTTCTGGCAAAGGCCCTTGCCTCCCCCATAGTACCTTTTTTAGGAAGAGTCCTGAGTTCAATAAAACCAACAAAAAAATTTCAACAAAATGCAAATGACATTTGTGTAGTCACAGAAAAGTACAGTTTTGTACCTACCATAAATGTAGATGTCCGATAGGAATGCATCTGCAGTCCTTACAAATGGGTTGTCCTGTCGTCAGGCAGCCCTTCGGTCGGCCGGATTCCAAAGTCTGGGTCTGGCCCCGGCTGGTGTCGCACTTCATCTGACGTCATAGCTGCAGTTATTTGGGTATAAAGGCATCAGCCAACGCCATTTTCCTCAGTGTTTCTTGCCCCAGATGCCAGGTGCCCTAAATTTGGATAAATGCAAATGATTCCAAATAGTAGAGAGCAAACAAAAAATAAGCATGTATGTACATATATATACAAACAAATACACCATAATAGATTCCCCCAGCTAGCTACAAGATGGGCAAATACCCTAGGAGTACCACAGAGGGGAAGGAGGGAGAGTAATCCTGACTGCAGATGCATTCCTATCGGACATCTACATTTATGGTAGGTACAAAACTGTACTATGTCCTTCAAGGATGCATCTGCAGTCCTTACAAATGGGTAGAATACCATAGCCAAACTGGGGGAGGAGGAGAAATGAAATTATGGTGTAGTTAAGATCCCTTGCAAAACAGCAGTGGCAAAACCTGCTCGGGATCTAGAGTATAAAGGTAAATTGTAATGCTTGGCAAATGTATGCACGGAGCTCCAAGTAGCAGCCTCTAAAATGTCTTTGGTAGCCACTCCTCGTAGAAAAGCTGTGGTAGTGGCTGTAGCCCTTGTAGAGTGAGGCCTGATGTTTTCTGGAGTTTTCTTCCCATGGTAGGAGTAACAAAATCTAATGCAATTTCCTATCCAATTAGAGATTGTCTGTTTTGAAATTGCTTTTCCTTCCATTCCTGTTGCATATGCTACCAGTAGCTGGTCAGTTTTTCTATTGCCCTTGGTCCTGTCCAGGTAGTAGCGTAATTGTCTATGCACATCCAAGGTATGCAACAGTCTTTCTCCCCTGTTCTGTGGGTTGGGGAAGAATGTAGGTAGGTGGATAGCCTGATTCAAAGATACTTTGGAGACCACCTTAGGCATAAAAGTAGGATTTGTTCTCATGGACACTCTATCTTGATGGAAGATCAGGAAGGGCTGTACTGCCATTAATGCCTGTAGCTCAGATACCCTTCTTGCTGAAGTGATTGCCAGTAGGAAAGCAGTTTTCCATGATAAGTATTGTAATTCTGCTGTTGCTGCTGGTTCAAATGGAGGGAGTGTCAATTTTTCTAGTACAAAGTTCAAGTCCCATGCTGGCAATGGTGGCTTCCTAGGTGGTTTTACATTTTTAATTCCTCTCAGAAACTGCCTGAGCAGAGGATGTGAGAAGACTGGAGGATCCAAGTCGTATTCTGCTGAAATAGCTGATGCATGAATCTTAATGGAAGAATAGGACAGGCCTTTGTGGAAGAACTCTGCCAAGTATTCCAGGATGTTGGCTATGTTTACCAGTGACACATTTTCTCCTTTTGCAGTACTCCAAATGGAATATCTTTTCCATTTTGCTGAATAATTTTTTCTTGTTGAGGGTCTGCGAGACTCCAAGATAATGTCTTTAACCCTTTGGGATAAATTTGGGTTATTTGTTCTTATGCAATGTTCCAGGCAGTTAGCTGCAGTGTTTTTAGGTTTGGATGCAGGGTGTTGTAGTTGTTCTGTGTTAACAGCAAGGGAACAAGGGGTAGGGGCCATATTTGTTCCCGAGACATGATCCTCAGTAATGGGTACCAATGTTGTCTTGGCCAGTCTGGAGCTATCAGAATGATCCTTGGACGGTCCTCTTTGATCTTCAATAGCACCTTGTGCATCAAAGGAAGTGGTGGGAATGCATATGCTGTCAGGTTTTTCCAACTGAAAGATAGGAGTCCACCTTCCAAGCAAGTGGGTGGTACGTCCTTGTGCAGAATTTCTTTAGTTGGTGATTGAGGGATGCAAATAAGTCTATTTGTGGGAGTCCCCATTTTCTTGTAATGGTTTTGAAGATGTCCGGATGCAGCATCCATTCGTGGGCATCCGTGGTAGTCCTGCTTAGTATGTCTGCTAGAATGTTTTCTTTTCCTGGTACAAAAATTGCTTGTAACTGAATGTTGTAACTCAGGGCCACATTCCAGAGGTCCACTGCCATCCGCATAGAGGGTACGAATGTGTGCCTCCCTGTTTGTTGATGTACCACATAACTGTGGTGTTGTCTGTCCTTATCAACAGTTGACCTTGTCGAAGAAATGGTCTGAATGTCTGAATTGCCAGTTTTACTGCCAGCATTTCCTTTTGATTTATGTGTAGGTGCAGCTGGTCTTGAGTCCATAAACCTTGTATGCACTTGTCCAGCATGTGGGCCCCCAACCGAGGTCTGAGGCGTCCGTGGTGATGGTTTGGCTTGGTTGAGTGTTGTGGAAGGGCAATCCTTTGTTTGATTGACAGGCCTGAGCCCACCATTGGAATTCTTGCTTCAGGCATGGAATTATTGGAATTTGGGTTTCTAGGCTGTGCTTGTGCTGAGACCATAAATTCCTTAGGTACCACTGTAACTTTCTCATATGCAGTCTGGCATGTGGAACCAATATTATGCAGGATGCCATGAAACCCAAGGCTTGCAGGACTTTTCTTGCTGTTAGATGGTTCTGCTTTGTTAATGCCAAGAAGTATAGAGGGAGTTGCTCCTGTTTTTCTGCTGTTAGGAATGCCATTTGTTTCGATGTGTCCAGCTCTGCACCCAAGAAGGTTATCCTTTGGGATGGTATCAGCCTTGACTTTTTTATATTGACTGTGTATCCCAGGGCTTGTAGTAGGTAAATGACCCTTTTCAAGTCTTCTACTAACTTGTTTTTGTTGTCCGCTTGTATCAGGCAGTCGTCCAGGTAAGGGTAGATTTGGATTCCCTGAAGCCTGCAATGAGCAATTACTGATGCCAGGCATTTCGTGAACACTCTGGGTGCAGTAGATAAGCCAAAGGGCAATGCTGAGAATTGATAATGCTCTGATCCTGCAAGAAATATGAGGTATCTTCTGCAATTTGGTCGTATGGGGACGTGCAGGTATGCCTCCTTGAGATCTAGAGTTACCAGCCAAGACTCCTTGCCCAGCATGGGAAGAAGCTGCTGTAGGGTCAGCATTTTGAATTTTGGAACAATGAGGAATGTGTTTAAAGCGGACAGGTCGAGAATAGGTCTCCATTTGCTTTCTTTTCTTGGTACCAGGAAGAGTCTGGAGTAAAATCCCTGTCCTTGCTCCATAGATGGTACCTTTTCCACAGCTCTCATTTTTAATAATTGAGTTATTTGTTTTAGAGCTTCTGCCTTTTGATTTGGAGGTAGGTTTGGCATTCCTCTCTTCCCTGGTAGAGTATGGAAGTGAAACCTGTAACCTTGGTCTATTGTCTGCAAAATCCACTTGTCTCTTGTGATATAATGCCAGTTTACTGAAAATAAGGCTAGCTTCCCGCCCAAGGGTGCTTCTAGTTGTTCCCTGGTAGGCGGTGCTAGAGCCAAGTCACTGTGATTGTCCTGTAGTAGTGGTGGTGGCTGTGTCTGTGGCTGCACCTCGCTGGTTGTTACCCTGCCACTGGCGTCCCCTGTAGGCACCCCTGGATTGACTTCTGCCTCTTGAACGCCTATTCCTGCCTCTCTGAGCTCTGGAGGTGTCTGGAAAGGACCGATTCTTGGAGGGCCAATTCCTGCTAAACCTTGGAGGTTGGACCTGTAAGAAATCTTTCACTGTCTGGACAGATTTTGCCTTCTCTTCCATCTTCTTCAGCACCTGTTGTGCAGGAGAGCCAAACAAATTGATCTTGTCCATGGGAGCATCTAGTAATTTTGATTTAACATGGTCTGGTAAGGCCTGCTCTTTTAACCATGCATGCCTTCTGATAACTGTGCCAGTCATGGCTGATCTAAAGGAAGCCTCCAGTGCATCATAGCCGCATTTTAAGGAATGGTTACTGACCTGCTGAATGTTATGTACCATTTCCTGAACAGATTTTTTGTCTAATGGTTCATCCGAGGACAGCTTTTTGGTTAACTGGTCTAGCATAAATTCTTGATACTGGATCATGTGGAATTGACAGTTCAATGCTCTAGCTGAAAGAGTAGCAGAAGTGTAAACTTTTTTACCCCATCTCTCTAAGGACCTGGATTTCCTTTCAGAGGGGAGGGTTTTTTTGGCAGAGGTAGCTGCTACAGCCTTAGGACCCTGGGAGATAGTCTCGGGATCTGCAGAAGGAGCCTTATACAAATGGTAATGTGTGTCCGGGACCCTGTAGTACCTATCGGGCTTAGCAGGGGCCGGAGGTAGTGAATCAGGAGCAGTACAAGCATCATTAAAAGCATCATCTACAACAGAGAGAACTGGAGGTATGGCTAAAGGCCTATGTTGTGGTAAATGCAGAAAAGTTCTAAGCCTCTTTCTGGAGTCTGAAAAATCCTGGCCCTGCCACTGAAATTGTTCCCTCATAGCATGTAAGGTTTCCCCAAAGGAAAATTCCTCAGGCAGAGAGGCAGAAGGAATGGACTCTTCAGCATCAGAGTCTTCATAAGGGGAGAAAGAAGCCTCTGGAGGGTTTGTATTATCTGAATCATCAGAGGATTCATCTGTAGAAACTGGCTCAGGGGGCTCTGCTCTAGGCCTCTTCTCTGGAGGTGGGTGAGAGGCCCTGTCTGTGTGAGATTGGGATCCCCGGATTAAAGAAATGAGATCCTCTGCTAGACTAAGCATTTGTGAACTAGAGCTAGGCCTGTGAGAGGGGGTCTTAGCAGGCACAGATTTAGTAGTTTTAGCTGCTTTAGCCCTGGCAAAAGCCTTAATGGACATGGATGCAGGTGGCCTAGCAGCTCCACGTGCAGGGGTAGAGATATCCAAGGGGATAGTGTCAGATAATTCCTGAGAAACTGCAAGAGCAGGAGGGATTTCAGAAGCCGATTCCATGAGGTTGGAAGAGGCCTCGGTAGGAGGTAAGTTTTCGGCTGAAGGAAGAACCGCTTGCTCGGTTTCAGCCGAAACCGAGACACTCGCGGTTGGCCTAACCACAGTTTCGGCCGAAACCGCCGACCGCGAGTGTCGGTCCTTTTCCTTGCGCTTTTTAGATATTTGCATAGTCAGAGGATCCGACGGCATAATGTAAGCAAAATCGGAGCCGAAAAACTCCTCAGCAAATTCCGACCGACGTCTAAGCGTCCGTCGGTTAAAAGAAGAACAGGCTAGACAAGCTGCTACGTCGTGGTCTGGGCCTAAACAAGGTAAGCAGTAAGAGTGGAAATCTTTATGAGGTATTTGTTTCCCACAAGTTAAACAGTTATTCACTTTTTCTGACATCGGCTGAGGCAAGAAAGAGTCCCCAACGGGGTACTTAGCTTTTTAGAAGTCTTCGGTAGTAGTAGAAGTATTCGGTAGTAGTAATCTCTGGTTCTGACTGACCGGCACTTGCGAACAGCTTCTGCTTCGGGTGCCACACGGCAAGAAAGACGGAGGAAAATGGCATCGGCTGATGCCTTTATACCCGAATAACTGCAGCTATGACGTCGGGTGAAGTGCGACACCAGCCGAGGCCAGACCCAGACTTTGGAATCCGGCCGACCGAAGGGCTGCCTGACGACAGGACAACCCATTTGTAAGGACTGCAGATGCATCCTTGAAGGACATCCTGGTTTAAAGCTCTAGAGAGCACCCCAGCCTTACCTGGTTACTCATCCTATTATACACTGTGGGCAGCAAAGCCAAAGGAGGTGATTTCAGTATATATTAAAGACACACAGACCTCCAGGGTGGTCAAACAGTATGATGCACAGGAGAAACTCCAGGTGCAGTTGTCCATTGACATGGCCACTATTCAAATCATAGCTAGCTACAGGCTCCCAAATTTGACTCAAGATGCCCACTCCACCTTTCTGGACATCTTGAAATCTATCAGGATTCAACCCTTTACCCTAACCCTGGGTGACTTTAACTACCCCAACCATAGATTGGAAAAACTACTCATGCCTGAATACAAATGCCCAGAGATTCCTAAATTTTATCAATGCAACTGCCTTGGAACAGCTAGTCGATACCCCCACAAGAGGTGAAAACATCTTGGACTTGGTATTAACCAACATGGATAACCACTGCAGCACCCCTACAGTATTATCCTCCCTAGGGTCAAACAAAAAAAACTTCTCCAAAGCTGATTTACAATCTTCTGAGGGATGGTATAAACAGCTTCACTGCACCCTCCCCCTCTGTTGGAACTGGGACCAATGTCCAAATCTACATCAAAGTACTATACGAGCACTTATATAGATGCATTAAATCAGGAATACATGACAGGACAAAAATGTCCTCCGCAAGGAAGAGTAAACCTGTCTGGTGGACATCTGCAATAAATAAACTATATAACAAAAGGAAAAAATTGCCAGGACCAAGAAGGAGCAGGTGCCCAATTGGAAGCAATCCCTCCTTAGCCTGAGCAAGCAAATAAGAGCACTAGTGAAATCTTGTCCAAATAAGCTCGTGCTATGCCAAATCCCAGTTCTGTCAAACAAGTAAAACAGCAAAGAAAAAACGTCGCTGGGAACTGCTGCTGTGCAAATCAATATAAAATATTTATTAAAACACAGAAGAAAACAAAGTTAGCGCTTTCGGGCCAAAACCCTTCATCAGAAAAAGTACTCAAGCAAACAGTACATATTTAAATTATTTAACAACCAATAAGTGTTCAGTAAAAAGCCCTCCTACTTCTGAGGGTTGGCTTAAGAGGTACCATATCATTGAGCCCTGGATTAATATGGGCTGTTAAGTCTAGAATCCATCTGGATTCAATAGCTTCTGTTTTTAACCTAATATCACCACCTCTTCTGTTGAGGAACACATTGACAATCACCCTGTTTTACTTGTTTGACAGAACTGGGATTTGGCATAGCACGAGCTTATTTGGACTGGATTATTTCTGGCTTAACAGTGCTATGCATGCTGTTGAAAGAGCTGCTAGAGTTAATGGTTCATGTACCATGTTGGAGCCTGACTGTGTTGTACCTTTATCGGGAGGTTGGTGCACTGACAAGCTGACATCACAACAGAATCCTCTGCTGAACTTGGGTTTCTCTGTATCAAGAGGAAGGGTTGAAGGGATTTCTGCGCCTTTGGCTATGGATAAAACATTCGAGGATCTTGTCCGAGACCTTAATTATAAGGCATTAAGGTTACAACGGCTAAAGTGGCAAGCTTACCATCTGGAGGCTTGCTTGGACTATGGTATAGTCCCGAGGGGTATGCGTGTTTTGTGCATGCTCACTCAAGGGGACAGGTGTCCTGAGCTACTTGCTAAATGGCAGGCTGTCAACATTTGCACGAGTTACCAGTATATGGAATTACTGATAACTTTTTTCACACCAGAGGTTGAAGAATTGAAGCAAGAAGTATCCAGCTTACAACAGAAACTGACGAGTGGGTTCCGGGAGACTCATCATAAGTCACGCTTGGAACAACTAAATCGTGGACTTATTGAAAATGATGAGAAGTTACGAGCTTTAAAGATGGGCAAGTTAAAGAGGGATTATGAGGACTTTTCGAGGGGTAATATCTTCGTTTGGCCGAAGAATACCCCTCGGACTTCTCATACTACATGGAGGGCACAGAGACCCAGCGAAAGAGCAACGGCTGGTGAGGAGCGACGTAATTATCCGACGTCGTGCTCTGAGACGGCTTCTGTTACAGTAGTTTCTGCTGACGTATTGGCAGGCGAGCCGCATCCAGTTATGGAGAATTCTAATGATAGTAGGAGCATTGAACAAACTCCTACAGTGGTCAGTGTCAGCGTTCCTGGTAATGTTGGCACTGATTCATCTAGATCTGTGCAACTTGGTGATATGGACCGTGACTCTGGAGGTTTGACGAAGGGAGGGGTCAAGGCTTGCTCCCCTGTGTTACCGAAGGATCTACGGAATGATTTTAGTGTGCATACTGACACTGTGTCTACTGCTGGAAGGTTTCATCAGGACAGAGTCATTTTTTGGGCATGTTGCCTGCGAATATGAAGAGGAAGGGTCCGTGGAAACGATCACGGAGCGACGACAGGGACTCGATGAACAAGAGGAGGATTTTGGACTGACTCCTTCCTTTTCTGATTTTGGTATTGTTTTTAATCGATCTGGTTATATTTTGAGCGCTGCAGAATTATATGTTTTAAACAAAGGTCTCACATTTGTACCGAGTAAAGCTTGTGTATACAGTGACATTGTGATGGACTTGATGCTGTATTGCCGAAATGTCATGTTACGTAAGATTTTTGGAGGGGCACAGGGACTCCATATGGGCTTGCGGAAACCAAGCAGTTTTGTTCCTTTTTCACCTGCACTACATCTTTTTATTAATAAATGTGAGAGTGATTTGATAAAGTTTTTACAAGAGAAAGGGAGAGACAGGTTATATAATTTAAGTTCTGAACATAGACAAGCCTTAGAACAGCTTAGTAGTAATCCTGATTTAACTATAAAAATGGTGGATAAAGGAGGGGCGGTTGTGCTACTCGACACTGATTGGTACAACAGTAAGATGCTAGGGATGCTCTCTGAAAGGGAGGTTTATCGATTATTGAATCCTGTTGAAGTTAGAAGTATTATTGATAAAGTTCATGGGCACATCAATTGGTTATTTGCACAAATGTATATAACACAAGAGCTTCTGGACTTCTTTATTGTTGACAAACCAGTTATCCCAGTGTTTAAGGCTTTACCGAAGGTGCATAAGTCATTAATAGACCCACCCCTCAGACCCATAGTTTCTGGCAGGGGTTGGGTCACAGAGAATTTATCCATATGGTTGGAGTGCACACTCAGACTTTATGTTGATCTTATGAGTAATGTTTTGAAAGATACTGCACACTTTCTCACTGTTTTATTTGAAATGAACAGGGAAGGTACACATGAGGGGATCATGTTAGTGACCCTTGATGTTCACAGTTTGTTTACTGTGATAGGGAATGATTATGGTATAGCAACCAGCATTGGGATTTTGAGGGATATGGGTGTTGTTGAGAAAGACCTGCTCTTTATACATGAGCTATTAAAGATGGTTTTGGAAAACAATGTTTTCATGAGCAACGGTTCAGTTTATAGGCAAGCACAGGGGGTAGCTATGGGCACCCCCTGTGCTAACACCTATGCTAACCTGGTCCTCTCTTTTTGGGAGAAGTGACATGTTCTGAGCAACAGTGAGTGGAATAAATACATAGGGGTTTATCTACGTTTTGTAGATGATATCTTTATTGTATGGAAGGGGGACGAACAGAGGTTGACCCTATTCATGGATTATTTGCATTCTACGACTTCGTTCCTAAGATTTGATGTTAGAAGCTCACATGTGGCTCTGGATTTTCTGGATGTTACTATAGAATTAACACAAGAAGGCTTTAGCTCCAGACTGTACAGAAAAGAGAGTTGGAAGAATTCATTACTCTCTTTTGATAGTATGCACCCTAGGTTCACTTTTCCCAATATTGTGGAAGGGCAGGTAGGAAGGATTTCTAGGATCAGTCAGGTGGATGAGCAGTTTGAGAGAGAGATTGCACATTTGAAGAAATGCTTTCATGACAGGGGCTATAGACATAATCTGGTTGAAGCAGCCGTGGAAAGAGACAGTGTAAACAGACAGGGTAAATACAAGCCATGGCTCAATGTCCCCACAACATCGGGGGGCAAATAAAAATGATAGGGGTGGGTAATAATCCTAGGGTTTTGTTAACCTATGGCAGCAATATTAGAGGGGTGTGTGACATCATTAGGAGAAATTGGAATATCATCACAAGTGACAGTAACTTAAAGGACATAGTAGGGGATGTTCCACAGTTCTGTTATAAGAGAAATAAGAACCTTAAAGATATACTTTGTTATGATAGAGGTAACAATGATGTCACATGCCTACCAAGATCTAAAGGCACTGTTCCATGTGGGAGTTGTAAGGCTTGTAGTTACATCAATAGGGAGACAACCTTTATACATCCCTCCACAGGTAAGAGTTTTTCATTCAAGGGCAAGGCTACCTGGAGAACCACCAATGTGGTGTATTTGGCAAACTGTACATCATGTTCAGGATATTACGTGGGCAAAACTAATAATATGCTCAAGGTTAGGATTTTGCAGCACCTTTCGTCCATCAGGAACTGTGACGAACATAATGCCCTTTATAATCATATCAAGGATAATCCGACACATCAGTTTAGGTTCAGGGTGATTGTCAATGTGTTCCTCAACAGAAGAGGTGGTGATATTAGGTTAAAAACAGAAGCTATTGAATCCAGATGGATTCTAGACTTAACAGCCCATATTAATCCAGGGCTCAATGATATGGTACCTCTTAAGCCAACCCTCAGAAGTAGGAGGGCTTTTTACTGAACACTGATTGGTTGTTAAATAATTTAAATATGTACTGTTTGCTTGAGTACTTTGTCTGATGAAGGGTTTTGGCCCGAAAGCGCTAACTTTGTTTTCTTCTGTGTTTTAATAAATATTTTATATTGATTTGCACAGCAGCAGTTCCCAGCGATGTTTTTTTCTTTGCTGCCACTAGTGAAATCTTCTAAAGCCGACTTTGAGTCCAAAGTGGCCACATCTACCAGAGACAATCGTAAGGCCTTCTTCACATATGTCCACAATCTCAAAGGAAGCACCCAGATCTGTTCACAACTGATGGTCAAGGGTAACACATACACAAATGTTGTAGATGTAGCCAACCTACTTGCTGACAGATTCAGTGAAAGCTTCGCCCCCTCTGTCCCCCATCAGTAAATCAGGACATCCCCAGTACCTGCCCCAAGGGCAAAAAATACAGCCTCCATGGGACCTGATAACATCTCAGGCTACATCCTACATGAACTTGGGAATGAACTGGCAGCACCATTAGGCACCCTATTCAACCAAAGCCTGAGTGCCGGCTTTGTCCCAACTGTGTGGAGGACAGCCACTGCCATCCCTTTACACAAAGGTGAAGTGTCCACCAATCCAGGAAACTATAGGCCTATCATATCTCAAATATTACTGCTGGAATAGCTTGTAGGTTGACAGCACTTCTTGTCATCTGACTCTATCCTAGGTGAAAAACAACCATTGATGCAGCTGGCAGCATTTAGCATCTACTTGTGAAAATACATAAACAAAGGCTTTTGCTCAGATCTGTGCAGCTGTTGGAAGTCATAAAACAATAAAACATTTCCACATCTCAAGCCTAATAATTATTTCTTTCTCAAGACAACACAGAGAGCTCCCTGGTATAGACATCCTGTCTCCTGCTATCATAAAGTAATTTAATTTCAGCTATTTTTCAGAAATTAACCCCTTGTGTTTCAGTTTCTGTTGTTAAAATACATACATCTAATCAGTTACAATAGTGCAGGTACATTTCTGTTCCAATCCAGCAGGGTACACTGTGGTTAAATTTTTAAGCTCAGTACTTTATAAACCCTTTTCAACACACACTTCTGTACCAGCTGTTTGATATCCACATAACATACAGTTCTACTACATTTGTAACACAAGCATCTTACATGAAGCATGTGGTCACTCACAAATGACATGTAACCATTTACAAAATTCCAGACATATGTACTGGCAGTGTCTCCTTTTGTTAGACTTCTATATAAATCATGTTAATATTCACAAATGACATATAATTATTTACAGAATTCCAGATAGCTGGGCTGGCAGTATCTCCTTTTGTGACAATTACAGTAAAATTGTATTTGCAGTGTCTTTAAAACTGGCCTTGCAATGTCTTTTATCAAAATTTCTATGTGGAACTTTTCTCCCTGGGCCTCTTCTTAAAATAGGTCTTTTTGTACCCAGTCAGACAGTCCTGGTAAACTAAAGGTTACAGTGGTTTAGCCCTCTGATGGGTGGCCAAACTCAGAATAATGGGAATGAAAAAACTGAATTCCTAGGAACCAAATCAATATATAAACATATTAAATAGATGGTCAATATTCTGTTGACAAAAGCAGCAGATTGGACGATTCTCATGGTTGGGGAATTTTCCCTTTCCCTGAGAAGTGTGCGCTCTCATGTTTAGAATATATAATTAGCAGGAGTTGGGGGAACAGGGGGAGCTTGCCCGCCTCGAAATATGATGTTTTGTTTTTAATTTTGTTTTAAGTTTTTATTTATGCTTTGAGATTGATGCTCAGTGCATGCTTAGTAGTGTGTTGACATGCATAATGATGATAATTTGGTGTCAACACGATATTACTGCAATTCAATAAAGGTAAATATATATATATATATATATATATATATATATATATATATATATATATATATGTGTGTGTGTGGGTGTGTGTGTGTGTGTGTGTGTATATATATATATATATATATATATATATATATATATATATATATACATATGTATATATATATCTAGATAGACATACAGTGGTATAGTGCCACATAGCTGATGTTATAGTGCTGGAGTTTTGGCAATTTTGAGAAGAAGATTGAAGCCTGCCCTAAGTGGAGGGTGCCACCATCCTATTAAAAGGGAAGGCTAGTGAGAGACTGAGAGATATCAGCCTCACTTTCAAAGACAAGAAGTATTATGGCACTATGGACAGATGAGCATCGTGGAGCCAGTGGAGAGTGATAATCAGTATTGAAGGCAATAGCCTCTCTGGTAGAGAGAGGACTGTATTGGAGAATTATACAGGTTGGGGTCCCTAGGGAGTAAATCCAAATATTAGAAATGGTTGTCTCAGACTATTTTTCAGAAAAGCACTACAAACTGCAAGTCTTTGTTTTCTTTTGCCAGACCTTTTTTAAGTTGACCTGGCTTAATATTACAAGCATTCTTACTTTTCATTCTCATATGTGTAATTCACTGTAAATAAGGTGCACTTGAGATATAAAGCAGAATTTCCAATGCTTGTCAGTATTACACAGGTGGTTATTTGGTGGGAAAAGGTTTGTCTGACTGCACCAAACTAGTATATTTTGATCCTTACATTACTATCTGGAAGTGTAGTTCCGCTGTGAGTTGATTTCCCATATGTAGAAAGAGATCAGTGTTGAACTCAAAGAGACTGTGCAAAGAAATACAGAGCAGTAACAGCAGTGACTTAATGGGACTTAATCAACACATCCCAGAAATGGAAGAAAAAAGAATAAAAGCCTTGTAAATGTGCCACAGGAAGAAGTGAGATTGTTAACTGACAAAATAGAAGGCTAGTATGTTGATAAGCTGATACAAGGAAAGGAAAGTCTCTCTGCAGATGAAAGCCCAGTAGCTGGGCCAGCAACTCATACACAGCTTGTAGTATAAAATGAGAGTTTCAAGCAACCTGAGGTCAAGGAACACATGACCAAACATTCAGCAGCAGCTAAGTGGGAAAATCTGGAAATTGGAATGATAGTCCTTAAGACCAGTGTAGCATAACTGAGAACAGGCCACCATAAAATATGCATATAGCAATGTGCCTCCATCCACACAGAATGAGAGCAAGGCTAACGTGAATAAAACTTTGGCTGCGGCCTGTAAGGAACTAATAGAACAGCATAACCAGTATACTGAGAGACATGAAAAAAATGTAACATGCATTAAACAGAGTGAGACAGCTTGAAATGTCAGATTTAGAAAGTGAGCCCAATCATGAGAGAAGATGAAAGGAAACACCACAGAGAAACTGAAGCTCAGAAAAAGGAATGCAGTATGCCAAGGTTCGTCCTTGTACCAGGATGAAAGAAAGTTGACTTAGGGTTGCCAGGCAAATTGATGCAACTTGGAGGAGAGCCATGGATGATCATACATGATATTGGGCGGCCACAATGCTACATACATATTACAAAATAGTTCCACAACTGGTGAAATAGCCAAGGGCTATTCAGAGCATCCTTGTGCGTGACTTGGACACCTGTGACTGTAAGACTTGGATTGCTTCTAAAACCATCTGGTACTACAAAGCTGATATAAGTATATTTTTTGTACTTGTGCTCTGTTTCTGTGCTATTTAACAATTCTGTGCTGCATTTATTTATTTTGTTGAATTTATCACTGTTTTTCAACCTGCAATTGTGAAAGAAACTCCATATGTTTGTTACTGTACTGCTCTTAGGTTGTTTTAACAGTATTCTGCAAAGGCTGCTCTGAGTTTGCCAAATATTTCTAAGTTTTGTAAAGCTTTTGTGTGTTGTGAACATTTTTCAGGGTTAGTGAACTTATTTCCAAGGATTCCTGATATTGCAGGAATTCTTACTTCTGTTCTAAAGCATTTGTTACTACACTTGAGCTCAAAGCTAGGTTGTTTTACATTGGGAGGGTTCTTTTGCACTCTGGTGGAAGCAGAGAGCTAAATGAAACCCACCTAAGGTGGGAACTACTGGATGATAGATTGTTGTGTTTTTATCTGATTGGCCTGAGGGTTTAACTTTATAAAAGTCTTTCAACCTGCTGGCAGAAAAGTCCCACGTTTGCACATCGCACAAACGTGGTTCCCCATGCTTGCATATAAGCAAACCCCTCTAGTTTAAAATTCCCTATAAGAAATGCTCTCAGTACTCTCCCACTATTCATAGCTGCTTGAAGAGCTGACAGTTTGTGCAGAGGGTGCTACCACTGCATGTCATCTAATAGTATACTACTAAACACTCTCACTTTGACCTTTCGCTTACTCCTTCCCATCTAGAAATTGTGTTTCTTGCCTTACATAGCATAGGCTACATTCAGACCTACTGAATCTAGAGTGTTTGGTATCACTGTACTTTTAAACCAGCCATATTACATTAAGAAGGCCTCCCTGCACCCTTGTGGCAGAAGTGTGTAGCTCAGGACCCATCTGAGTTACTGAATGGTAGAGAAAGGCTCACTTTGGTGCTTTCTCAATGGCATCCACTGAAAAAAAAACTAAAAAATAAGTATATTTTAAGCCAGCACTGCACTTTGTTGACTACTTAATTGAATTACTACTTCATTTTTGATGTCTGTGACTAAGTCCAGCTAACCCACTTCATTCCCAAGTATCACATTCACAAAACTCCTGCTCCAATGGATGGGCAGATTCCCATTATTTCTCCTGCCAGCTTGATTGATATGGGCATCTTGAGGCAGTGTAGCAATTGCTTCATGTATACTGACAACCATTTACTCCTAAAGCAAACTAACACCCTATGTGAGAGATGCAAGTACAATGTGAAATTGGAGTAAATTATCTCACATAAAAACAAACTAGACATCAAACAGGTTGTCAGCACACATGCTTCACCTCTTATAAAAACCTCACCTCACACAAAATAAGGTCATGACACATAAACCCACATATGTGGAGGTACTCACTAAAAGCATACCAGAAGAACAGTGACCTCCCAAACACACACCACCCACTCTCACCACCAAGCAAAAATAAACTGCTACACATATCAACACACACACACACGTGTCTCAATTAATAAACCCCTAAGGCAAAACACATCAAATGTTTTGGTCATAGGTAACTTCATAGTGAGACACAAAGATGTCCCCCTCACCAGAATGGACAAGTAGAAGGTCACAGTCAGCTGCCTATCAGGTGCTAGAATCTGACCAATCATGTATGCACTCAAATAAATCAACAACAAGTACCGTTATGACTCTGTCATAGACCATGTTGGAGTGAATGACTTGAGATATACCTCTCTGGACTATATGAAGGGAGACATGACTGAACTCTCTGATTATGTGTCCCAGACAGGTATGTCCCTAACCCTAAGCAGCATCCTACTCTCACCCAGGATAATGCCACAATATAAACAAAAAAATGATTGACTTCAACAATTAGCTCAGCTTCTGGTGTCAGTCCAGGAGGATCCGGTATCTGTCAGCATAGGAGGATATGGTAAACAGACCTCACTGCTTTACTAGAGATGGTCTGCACCTGTCCCCCCTAGGCTTTTGGATACTGGAAAAGGCCCTTGCCTCCCCCATAGTGCCTTTTTAGGCAATGTCAATACAACAAATTTTCCAACGTAACAAAATCTAATCAAGACAAACTCAGGATCATGCTGCTTAATGCTAGAAGTTTAAACATGAAACTGCACTCTCTGGAAGCACTCCTCATCTTAGAGGATGCTGATGACTGTGTAGTTACCAATACATGGTTCAAGGCCACTGAGACCACCTTGGTCATGCAAGGCTACAATGCCTTCCACATGTTCAGACCTCAAAATGAAAGTGAAGGAACTAAAGGTGGAGGTGTATCCATCTTCATTAAAACCAGATACACTTCAAGACTGGTCAAACAGCATAACTCTCTTGGGCTACTCTTTGTCCAATTAACTATTAGGAAAGTACCATACCACATCATTGACAGCTATAGATATCACACCATGAACCAGAACAACTACACTGCCTACCTCGATTTACTAGAATCCCTCCCCATACAGCCCAGCACCTTAATCATGGGAGATTTCAACTATTCTTCAATAGACTAGGGGACATACATGAGCAAACACACGCTCACCCAGAGGTTTCTGGACTTTGTTGACACAAATGCTCTGGAATGGATAGTCTGCACCCCCAGTACGGGCTCTTTAATCATAGCTTGAGAACTGGCTATGTTCATGCAGAATGGAGAACAGCAAAAGTAATTCCAGTGCACAAAGGGGGGGGGGGCATCACCTGAACCTGGAGACTACAGACCCATAACTCTAACCAGCCTCATCTGCAAGGCCATTGAAATAATTATCCTGGACCTTATCAGCAAGGATATAGGTAACCTCCAAATACTGGACGCAACCAAGTTTGGCTTCATTAAGGGTAGATCATGCTTATTAAATCTGGAGGACTTCTTTCAGAATGGCACCAAAGCCATGGACGAAGGTAAGACAGTGCACACAGCCTATCTCAACCTTGCCAAGGCTTTTGACACAATTCCCCATTCTATCATCATTGAGAAACTGTTCCAGACATGGATTAACCTTTACGTTACCAGATGGGTAGCCAATTGGCTCACTGACATAAATTACTCTGCCAAAACTGGTGACTTCACTTCCACCAGTAAACCCATCACCAGTGGAGTACTACAGGGGTCTGTGCTGGGGCCCCTTGCTGTTTGGCATCTATTTCTCAGAGGTCCAGGCTGAAGTAGACTGCCTTTGCCTCACCAAGTGTGTTGATGATTGCAAACTGGGAGCAATCATTGTGCCCCAAAATGATGTCAACATATTACAAGAAGGGCTAACACAAACAAATGATTGGTGTCAAAGCCGTGGTCTAAAACTAAATGCAAAAATGCATTATTATTATTATTATTATTCCCTTTGGCAAAACAGAATTCCCTGCAAATTACAATATCGACAGCACCCCCTTGAGTTGCAGCCCAGTGGTGTGAGACTTGAGAACACTGGCTAATAGCAATCTAAACTTTGACCAGAAAGTTTCCACAGTGGTAAGGAAATCCTTCTATGTAGACCACCTCATAAGCAAAGGCATAGCATCCAGGTCAAGGGGTGTTATAACTCCACTGTACTCGACCCTCATCAGACCACTAATAGAGTATAATGCACCCTTTTACATGTACCTCACCAGGCACCTGCAGCAGCTGGAGAAACCTCAGAGGTTTCTCACTAAGAAAATACAGGGACTCCAAACCATGACCTACATGGATAGGTTGGAAGCCCTGTCATTTTACTTTGTATTTTATAGGCTGCTGAGAGGTGACTTGTGCCTGGCATATTGGGCAGTCTCCAACCCTGCCTTATTGGAAATGCACATCTGCAAGTCAAATGGCATAAGCGTCACTTGTCCTAGGGATCTCACCCTAGCTTGTGACATTAACAGAACATGCTGGAGAGACAGACATGTCTCCAAGAGACTGCCACTTCTCTGGAATAGAAATCCTATCCACATAAAACACAGCTCCTCACTGACCCTATTCAAACACAACCTAGATAATTGGATGGGAGATTGAAAATTCAGTCCTGGGATGGCACCCATGTCTCTCATGGACAGGGGTAGCCGGTGTTGATCACAGACCCACTCTGATCAGAAATTCATTCTGCAAACTACCCAGAAAGAACAAATGGGGATACTTGGGATTACCATAGCTAGGCTTGTAAAGGCTCTAAGACTGCTAGCCTATTAACCTCATATGACCCTATGAACCTATGCCAAAGAATTTATGGGCTAACCAAAATAGGATTTGGATGATCAATGATGCTCATCCTTGCAGGTCTAGGCTGAGAAAGAAGGTCATGTAGTATACTGCCCCCTAGCAACTGCTGTGGGGTGTCTGGAGCTTCAGTTTTGGGGCAGTTTGGGTTAAGGAGGAAGATTCACATCTGCAATGAGTGGATAATGTTACAATCCAGGGCTTTCAGGAGGCAAAAAATACAGCCTCCATGTGACCCGATAACATCCCGGGCTGCATCCTACATGAACTCAGGCAGGAATTTGCAGCACTGTTAGGTGCCCTATTCAACCAAAGCCTGAGTATCGGCTTTGTCCCAGTTGAGTGGAGGACAGCCACTGTCATCCCTTTACACAAAGGTGGAGCGTCCACTGATCCGGGAAATTATAGACCCATCAGCCTAACTAGCCTGATCTATAACAAAACACCAAAAAGAAAAGAAATTCTCAAAAAACTCCAACACATAGCAAAAGCAAACTCTAACCACGAAGATGGAAAACCACAATGCTTTATTCACATGTCCTGGTACCTTGGCAATTCGCCTTCAATGGAACAATAAATCAAATAGCACCCATCTTCTTAAATACAAACACTTCGAACTCATTATTCTATCAACCAATTAATTTTTTGATAGAAACTTTTTTCCATCTTCGTGGTTGGAGTTTGCTTTTGCTATGTGTTGGAGTAACTAGCCTGATCTGCAAGGCCATGAAATGGATTATCACGGACCTCATTAACAAGGACATTGGCAAGCTCCAAACACTCGATCCCACACAGTTTGGCTTCGTCAAGGGGAGGTCATGTCTGTTAAATTTGGTTGACTTTTTTGAGACAGTCACCAAAGCCATGGATGAGGGGAAGACAGTGCATAGCATCTACCTTGACCTGGCCAAAGCAAGCCTTCGATACTATTCCCCACTCAGGCATAATAGATAAACTCAACTAGGCATCAATCCATATGTTATCAGATGGGTAGCTAACAGGCTCACTGATAGAATTCACCTAGTCAAAATAAGGGAAGCCACTTCAAGCAGTAGACCCGTATCAAGTGGCATACCCCAGGGTTCAGTCTTGGGTCCTCTGTTATTTAGGATATACTTTCCTGAGGTGCAGACCAAAACCAGTGGGCTATGGCTGACCAAGGATGACTGCAAGCTGGGCACTGTCATAAATTCTCCTAGTGACATGGACATCCTCCAAGAGGGTCTCACCCAAACAAATGACTGGTGCCAGAAGCATGGCCTCAAACTAAATGGGGAGAGTGACATCCCCACAAATTATCACATTAATAACAACATTCTAAGCACGCAGTCTGTCGTGAGGGATTTGGGCACCCAGATTGATAGCAATCTGACTTTTGACCACCATGTTGCTTCCATTGTACAGAAAGCTTTCTGCATGGCTCACCTCATAAGTAAGGGTATCTCATCCAGGGATAAGGAGGTCATAACATCCCTGTATTCTTCCCTTATAAGGCCCATTATTGAGTACAACACCCCATTTGGTATGTACCTCGCAAAGCACATGGAGCAGCTGGAGAGACTACAGACGTTCCTCACCAGAATCCAGGACCTCAAAAATCTACCATACACAGATAGGCTAAAAGCCTTATCCTTCTACTCTGTTTCATACAGACTCCTCAGAGGTGACCTCTGTCTGGCATACAAGGCGATCTCAGACCCCGCCTTGATGGGACTGCTGCATATCTACAAGTCAAGCTCCACTCGAGTAACCTGCACACACGGCCTCAACCTGGTCTGTGACATCAATAGGACTTGTTGGCAGGAGAGATTTGTATCCCAGAGACTCCCCCATCTGTGGAATAGACTCCCTCTCCATGTCAAGCAGAGTATCTCTTTACCCCTTTTTAAGCACAACCCAGATAACTGGATGGGAAATAGAAAATACATCCCTGGGATTCCACCCGTCTCCCTGCTGGACAGGGGCATCGGGTACTGATTTGTTTATACATGGGCTAAACTCTTGACTAGGCCTATAAGGGCCTCAGGGCCAATAGCCTAGTAATTTCCTATGATCCTATGAACCCCTTCTTATAACTGAGAGGGTCAGAGAGAGAGAAAGAGAGAGAGAGAGGGATGTGGGTCTCTCTAAGAGAGAGAGAGAGAGAGAGAGAGAGAGAGAGAGAAGAAGTACTGTCGAGAGAAACACAAGTAGTGTCCTAAAGAACATAAGAATAAGAAGTGGAGGCATAAAGTACATGGCCTATGTAAATACATAAAAAAATTATTCTCCCTGTCTACCCAATCATAATAAAGTCTTTTGTCACCCCTACTTTATACCCTTCCTTCTACAAACTGAAAGCAAAACAAAGTACTTGATTTCCCATTATCAGTTATTTAGTTACAGAATGACAGAATGGTATATATTGCTAATCCACACATGCTACAGACTGCAAATAAGTCATAAAATATACTTGAAAAATAAATGAATAAATACATAAATTAATAAAAAAGCTTCATGTTCACTCACTTTACTTACCATACATTCAGAAAAGGTAAACAGTAGATCCTGCTGAGACATATTGCTCCGGACCACTGCTTCAGTTCCAGAATAAGGTGCAGTGCTTACATGAATGAATAAATCAATCAATCAATCAATCAATAAAAGAAAAAAAAATCTCTCCACCCTTCCATCTAGTCACTGCATTTATCATCTCCATGCCTTATACTTACGCCATGGAACAGTGAGAGTCAAGGCACATCTTTATGTTTGCTGAAATGTGTTTCCTCCCTAATCCAAATGTTTAGATTATTTTTCCTTAGTAAATGAAATGGCCCATCATTGTCTCCCACATGTTCTCCTAACTTCTCACTATAGATCTATTACATAGCAGGCTTAATGCCACACCTACCTTGTACAAAGTCGCAATGCCATCTTATTTTCTGTACCAGAAATTATTCTCATTTCTTGGTAGCTGACAACTTATTAAGAAAGCTGCAGCATGTTTCTATTACTTTCTATGGGACTTTGAACAAATTACTTATTTCATCATTTCTTATTGTTATGAATCTACTTTCCCAAGAAGGCATCTATGGGGCTTTGCCTAATGCACCATGTCACTGTCATTGCACAATTTTGTCAGAAATGCCTTTTTCACATGGTGATTGTGAAATATCCTTTTTAGATCTAATTGCACAATCAAATTTCAGAATTCATGAGATAGTCTGGGATTGATAAGCATGACCAGGAATTGCACAGGGCCGGTACATGGCAAAAACAACTTCACACACTCGAACCTTATGCAATTTACAGACCTCATGGTACACCTGTGTACATGTGCATAAACAGCTGCATAGCTGGAAGAGCCCAAGTATGGTACAAGTATTAATAAGGAATGTCCTCAATAACATCCACAATTCAGAAAACACATGCAGAGTACAGCATCTATGGTAATATGACATTTATAGTGGTATTAGTGTGGATTAACCATACCAAAATCAGAAACTGGATCCTGGATGGCACATAAAACTGATGTTGTGCTCAGCTGAACAAGGCTGGGTAGAAACACCAATATAACATAAGTACTATAACCTAAAACTTTCTTTAAATATATGTGTATCAAAGCCTCCCTCAGATAACACTGCTGTGATGCTTCCAGACTATGTTACACATGCACACACACACACACACACACACACACACACACACACACACACACACACACACACACACACACACACACAATAACACATGAGATGCTGCCATCATTAGGAACTTGATCACTTCATTACAATACTGACATTCATCTTCTATAATTATTCCCAAATGAATCCCAGATTTTATGAATTATTATTCAACATAACTGCAGAGTAGGGAACAGCTCTTCACTCACCTCAGAACCCCTTTCATAGGTTCATAGGTAGATACTAGGCTACTGGCCCTAAGGCCTATATAAGCCTAGCCAAACGGTACCCTGGCTTTCGCCACCCAAGAAAATTATTTTCCTGTGCCTCTGTCGAGCAGAGCCACAGAAGTGATCCCTGGGATAAATTGCCTATCTCCCATCCAATCATCAAGATTTTTCTTGAAGAGTGCTAATGAGGAGCTTTGTTTGATATAGATAGGTAGTTTGTTCCAGAGCATGGGAAGCCTCTGGGTCAGGAATCTGTCCCTCCAGCATGTTCTGTTTATTGTGGTGACAAGGTTTAGGTCCCCAGAGCGTGTAGCTCGGAGGGATTGGGATTTCTTTAAGTGATGCATGTCCAACAGCTTTGGGTTTGACATAGCTTTGTATGTTTATTTTATTTTATTTATTTTACATTTGTTGACCGGGGAAGTCCGACTAGGTTCCACAGATCCTGTTTTCAGCGGAGGCCCGGGGAGAAATGCTCCAGCAGCATGTCTTTAGAATGTGGGAGGAAACCGGAGTACCCGGAGGAAACCCACACAAATGCAGGGAGAACATGCAAACTCCACACAGAAGGCACCCCAGCCGAGAATCGAACCAGAGAACCTCTTGCTGTGAGGCGACAGCATTAACCGCTGCACCACTGCGCCGCCCTTAGGCAGAGATCGCCTCTGAGTAGGCGATATGCAACGGAGTAAAGCTGGAATTTTTTGAGATGGTCTGCGTAAGGCATCTGTTTGAGGTCAGTAATCCTCTTTGTGAGGTATTTCTGCGGCCTTTCCAGTTGTTGTAGATATCTTGTGAGATACATACCAAAAGTGGCATTGTAGTCTATAATGGGTCTA
Organism: Protopterus annectens; assembly: GCF_019279795.1. Taxonomy (NCBI): domain Eukaryota; kingdom Metazoa; phylum Chordata; order Ceratodontiformes; family Protopteridae; genus Protopterus; species Protopterus annectens. The sequence goes on from NC_056751.1 coordinate 440,240,497, forward strand.
ATGAGTGATGAGTAGAGGGGAACAATGACTTATTTTTTCCTGGATGAGAAACCTTTTGTGATGAGGTGTGCCACATAGAAGGATTTCCTGACTACTGTGGCGATGTGATTATCAAAGGAGAGACTACTCTCCACCCGTGTCCCAAGGTCTCTTATCACACTTTTGGTGTTAAATAGACTACCGCCTATGTGGTATTTCATGGATACAGAGTTTTTACCAAATGGGATGACAATGCACTTTTTGGCATTGAGCTTCAGGCCATGGCTTTGACATCAGGGATCTGTCTCAGTGAGACCCTTTTGTAGGATGTCCACATCGTTAGGAGTTTTGATTATGGCTCCTAGTTTGCAGTCATCTGCGAACTTTGTTAGCCAAAGACCTTCTGTGTTAGCCTGTACTTCATAGAAGTAGATACCAAACAGGAGAGGACCCAGGACTGAACCCTGTGATACTCCACTTGTCACTGGTCTGAAGTTGGATTTAGAGTCTGCTACTTTTACAGGGTGGGTTCTGTCAGTGAGCCAGTTGGCAACCCATTTTGTGACATAGGGATTTCTGCCTAGTTTAGTGAGTTTATCTATAATTCCAGAGTGGGGGATGGTGTCGAAAGCCTTGGCGAGATCTAGATAGGCTGTGTGAACCACCCTACCCTCATCTACGCTTTTGGTGACCACTTCAAAGAAGTCTATCAGGTTTAGGAGGCATGATCTGCCTTTTACAAACCCGAACTGGGTGGGGTCCAGAGTCTGGAGATTACCAATGTCTTTGTTTATAAGTTCCATGATGATACGTTCCACAGTCTTGCAGACCAGGCTTGTCAAGCTAATGGGGCGGTAGTTCCTGGGGTCTGTGTTGGCTCCCCCTTTGTGGAGTGGGATAGCCATTGCTGTGCACCATTCAGTGGGCACAAAGCCTATGGTGAGGCTATGACTGAACATGGTACTTAGGTGGGGTGCCAGTTTGTTCTGTAATTCATGTAGAACGCAGCCTGAGATTTTGTCAGGTCCCATGGATGCTGTGTTCTTGGCTTTGGAGAGTGTGTTTTTTATTTGTGTAGCCATGATTACAGGAACTTTGCATTCTTCTGGTATAGAGATGGGGACTTTAGTGGGTGAGAGAGGGGTAAAGTTAGCACTGAACCTATCTGCCAGGATGTTGGCAGTATCGGTTGGTTCTGTATATTTAGTGTCATTGTGCTATAACTCAGAGCAGATCTGAGTGTTGCCATTGAGATTCTTGACATAGCTATAGAATGCTTTGTGTTTGTCTTTAGAATCAGTGGCATTTTGTTTTCGTAACTAGATTTGGAGGATTTTATGGAGGATCTCAGCTTCTTACTGAGGCTTTACAGGGAATTCCTCCAGTCATGGGATTTTACTCCTTTTTGCAATAGTTTCTTTCTTCTGTTGTAGAGTTTGTTTATGGCATGGGGCCACCAGATTGGCTTCCTTTTTTTGGAGGATAGCATCTTGGTTCTGTTAGGGACTGCATGATCCATGCACTTGTGTAACTGCTTATAAAGTGTATTTGTATAGGATTCAGCAGTCATACCTCTATTGTCCATCAGCATGGGTGTCGTGAAGTTTACCACTTCTGTCTTAAAACGCGTGAAGTTGGCTTTGGAGAAATTTCTTACTGTGGTTTCCCTAATGGAGGGAGGGGGTGGGATGTGGATGTCTTGGGTGATTAGCTTGTGGTCAGATCTGACAAACAAGGATGCTATACTAACTGAAGATTGACTTGCTCCATCTGTATCTTATTACACTTAACCTAGCTTTTTTATTTAATCCACCATTGTACATTCAGCTTACAAAACCACCACCTGAAAGCTTATTCTATCCTTACTGATTATGTATGTTCCTTGCATCTCTTCTGTGCTGTCCCTCGAAGTTTCCCAATGCTTGTCAGCAGACCTTATTGGATTCTCTTTCTTAATCATTCAGGGATTCTCATTTCAGTCTGTCTGCCTGTTTGTCTCTCTGTTTGCTTGATGTAACATTAGTGTTGAAATAGATTAAAGAAGTAGCATTCAAATACGCATTCTATGCCCCTGGCCTGTCATTTGAATATACTTTATGTGTAATTCATTGACAATAAACAGAAAACTGAGATCATGATCCATGGTACCTGTTAGACCAGTCTGACAGTATCCATTCAGACATTAGTGTGATTCTTGTTTTATAAACTCTGTTTTTATAAACTCTGCCACTGTCTAAACTAGAGGATAGTGCAAACGTGTATATCTACATATGCAATTTATATAAACACAGTGCATAGAGAACAAATGAATGACAATAAGGATGAGAATTCTTAAAATTATCACTTTAATTTGTGCATTTTGGTAGCTAAAACAAAATAGGAATTTTAGCCATTTTTATAACACACAAATAATCATCCAAATTTGCTGTTATTATAATGTCTGTGTTTCAAATGTTTGAGTAAAATAATTATTTTGTCTATATAATTCCTTATTTTCGGAATAATTGACTAACTGATATGCAAAAGCATCCCTTTATGAAACAAGCATGTCTCTTTCATAGATTTACATGTCCATAATGACAATCCACTGCTTGCCTTCATTATAGAAAGTTTGTCATTATTTTTAAATAACTGAGGGCTTCCCCTGTCATCATTAGATAAGTTAAAGCAAATGTTGAATTTCTTTCTTGCATGTAGTTTTAAAACTAGAGACTACATCTAAGGAAAGTAGAAGGCAGCTAGGCTTTTTAAAATATTTGCCCTTTCATTGTCATCATTTATAATAGCTGCTAAGTTGACTCACCATATGAATAACTGGATAGAATTTATACAGTCAACACTGGATGTCCACTTGTTGGGACAAATCTTGGCCCCTTCTTCAGCCAATTAATTTCAGAGATGAGCAAAATATAATTCAAAAGGTAACATATTTTACCTTTACAACAAGATTCAGTACCTTTAAAATCTGTTTGTGTAGTACCCACCTGTTCGATTTTGCAGAATGACTTGTTCCAAAGGTAGTCTCGATTCTAACAATCTCTGTTGTGCCAGCTGTTGAAAGACTTGTCTCATTTGACCCATCTGGTTTACATGCATCCTTTGAATTGATTTCCAAAATCACTGAAACTGGTAAGTCTGTATCTGAGGTGAATGAACCATACATGTTTCCTTGTTCATTTCCTTCAGCATAGCCTCATAGGCACCTTACTAAGTTATTGATCTGTGAGGATCTTCAGACGCATAGCCTTATATGTCCATGGTAGTTTGTAGCCCTTATATTTTGTGTATAAATAACAAATAACAGTAAACAAGTGACAGCATTTACTTGTTGCCCCTATCCATGATGAACATGGGTGCTAAACCAGTGGTGACTTTGTAATTTCCCATCTATTCATCCCAAATACATTTAAACAGATTACTGCAGTGGTGGTGCTGCAGTAGCATTGTCGCCTCACAGTAAGACGTTGTCCTGTTCGATTCTCAGCTAGAGCGTCTTCTGTGTGGAGACATGCGTGAATGGGCATACCTTCGTTGAAGTTTGTGCGTCAGGGCTGGCAACTCGGCACGTAAAAATCTACTGGCAATCATTAGCGGACTGGAGTTCCGCTGTGGCGACCCCTAACTGGGAAAAGCAGAAAGACACAACAAGAGAAGTACTTTGCTTTATATGGAGTGGAAGATGGTTATACAGAATTGATAGTCTCTGTGATACATAAGGAAACTGTAACATTATATAGATCAGTGCTGTTATCATAATATTCTTATATGTTTGACTAAGATTTGGTGTGGTGTAATTTATGACAATTTACAGTACCTAAGCACTTTCCTTACATGACTGTAGTAAACCTGGAATGTATTCATCCTTCACCAAACACCGTGTATGTGGATGATTCATAAACCAGTGGAGTCTAGTCATTGCCTGCCCCATGTGACACAGTGATTCATTGCACCAAATGGTGTTTCATCTGTACAGTAACCACCGACTGCAGGTGGGAGCTTAGAAGGTTCAGCATGTACAAAGTAGGGATGAAAATCTCATTAACCAGTGAGTGGCATGACATTCTATGTACTCATGTGGTGGTGAAACACAGATGGGTAAATTCAGGGCAATAAAGCCAAGATCCACTAGCTGTAGGCATGCTTCTTTTGGCCTTGAAAGTAAAAAGTAAAAAGTAAAAAGGCATGAGCCTTCTCCAATCGTGTAGATGAAATATGTATGCTCTAAAGGGGTCATTTGCATTTATCCCATACAACTCTATTACAGGACATTTAAGGTATTACCTAGTGAAGACTCTAGCTTGGCTGGGTCTTTCTAGAAGTTTTTACTGAATGGTTTGCTGTGAGACCTTTTTACCATTTGATTTGAATGATCAGTGTATGCTGATGTTTTTCAATGTTTGAAAATACTGTAGCTCTTACTTCACTGAGAAGGTAGGCACTCTTTTGTTTTGTGAACTTCTTTGTAACTTAAAATGTGGCTTCATGTATGACAAAGTACTGAATGCTGTTGTCAATGACTCAATAATTTAACAGCATGAGAATGTGGAGCACCATGTGTTTTGAATTTCAACCAAATATCAGTGTTTGCAAAGAATATCGTAACAGTTGAAAAGATTTTCACAATATTATAGAAATACAAAAGAATATACAACAAATAGAAAGGATTCACTGTCTCTCACAAAGGAGGCAGTTTTTAAAGAACAGCTGAATTTTGTTGAAAAATGCAAATAGACTTCACCGAGTTTATCTGGAGCATTTCAGAAAGGTATTTTTTTAAACAATATGTATGCATTAATATTGTTCAAGAGTTAGTATTGCACTAGAAGAGGCAGGCAGCGTCAGTCAATAACATTTGGTACACAAATTCCAGTTTTACAGCTTTTTCACTGATTGCATACTCTCCTTTGTCATTTGTTTAGCAATACAAGCAGTATGCTGAACGAGTTGGGGAAACAAAGCAAAATGCACTTGTCGAGGCATCACAGGACAGTCAATTACCATGTTACGAGAAGCAAATGAGGGGCACAGTATGTCAGCCTGCTTGCAATTATTTGTGGCATTAAGTACTCCTCCGGCTTAAGTCACTTCAGCACGGATATTGCTTCATATCGCTGAGGCATTTCTTCTTTTATGCTAGTCAGAAAGAAGTGCTTATCACCTGGAGTGAAAGCTGACAGGAATGAGTGGAGGCAGAAAACAGCGCTACACTCACATTGCCATGCATGAGCGACCAGCAGCCATCAACAGTAATTAAAGCCTGAGAACCATCGATCTTTTTGGACAGCTTCAAGTTTCCTGGCAATGCTGTGATTAGATGTTTTGTGCTACTTCCCTGTGGTCAGTTTATACCTCCATGCTTGCTCTTTTCAGTTATAGCATTTTTACCACTGCCGCAGGACTTAAACATTTGTTGCCTTGTGTTATCTTGTTATGGTAGTGTTGAAGTTGCATTATAAACCTATACTGAGGCTAGGGATATGAAATTTCAAGAAATGTAGAGTAGACATGAGGTATTAGAGAATTAAAAATGAGGTGTCTGACTGACTATGTCATAGTACAGAGAATATCCGAGAAAAGGGACAAGTGAGATCAACAGCAGGAATCATCAAATGATAATGGAGTGGATGGGCAGAAAGTAAGGAATAAAACTTAAAGGGGACTTTTCTTTGAAAGATTTTCCTGTTTCATCTATCTCACAACACAAAGCAAGGTTGTAAAGTTTGCACCTGGGGATAGACAGTGATAAAGAAAAAAAACTGTGCAGAAAGAATGATCTAGGCATGACAGGCACCACAAATAAATGAACAAATAAGATTAGCTGAGACTTTTAAATCTGAATATGCCAAACAATAAGGAGCAGAGTGTAGTACAGAAATGTACCGATGGTTTCATTACATCTGTAAAGCATGTAACAAGTAATTGCAAGAGAAGGTGGGATGGAAGGTACATGTAAAAAAAAAATTGTACTTTATTGGAGCTCGTTGCATGGTTTTCAATCCAGGTTGCTTCCTCCATGATGCAGTTTCTTTTAGAGTAATGATGGATAAATAGGCTGCTGAAGAGCGAAAGACCTAAGAGAGGCTAGAGACATGTGGTATGAAGCAATAAAAATCAGCAATTTATTATGTAAGAAGCAGGAGAGAGAAAAATGGAGAAGAAATGGTGTGCATAATGTAAGGCAGATCTGTTTGATAACAACCATGCATGATCAGTAAATTTAATAGAATGATGGGGTTAATATTCGGTGAAAATACTATTTAATAAACAAACTGCTAGAAAACATTACATGGCAGTTAAGTGCTGAGGATTAATACTATGAACTGCTAGTAAGTTTCATCTTGTAGCCCACTGTTTGATTCCTTCAGCTGTGAGGAAGTCAGTTAACCAGACAATGCTCTCAGATTGCTGCTGTAGAGAGTTTTTCTTTTGTCTGGTTATCAAATGAATAAAATTAAATGATCAAACTTTACAAACATATGCTAGATGTAATGCAAGCACACATATATACAGCTTTTCTCTCAGAGCCTTGTGTCATGCTGTTGTGCAGGTTTTCTGTAGTACGTAGGATACACGGAAGAGAACTACTGTGCAAGACAGAGAGTACTACCCTAGGTACCTTTGCAGCTGCATACATGTACCTTTCTGTTTTGCTGCTCACCTTTCTTCACTGTTATTGGACATGCCTGAATCACCCTTCTCTCACTGTTCCAGATCAAAGTAGTATCCAGAGCTGAACCCCCATCTCCACCCATGATATATATATATATATATATATATATATATATATATATATATATATATATATATATATATATATTTCTCATACTTTTACTGAGCTGGATGGAGTTAATCCAAGGATCCTCACTTTTGGACTGCAATTTCTTAAATATTCTGTATCCAGCCTTCTAAATTGGCTGCCAATAGCTACTACTATACAACCACAGCAGAAGGCTAAAGTTGTGCTGTTTTTTAAGAATGCTTACTGAAGATTGTTATGTAATTGTTTTAGTTAATTCATTTTTAACCAAGTCAGCCAACTAGGCTTACAGGGATCTTTTTTCAGGAATGACCCAGGAAAACTGGCCTGGTTAAGTGACTTCCTCAGTCCTGTATTATACAAGTGGATATGTGATTCAAAACTAAGACTACAGTACTTAACCCTCTGAGCATATATGTACCCTGCAAGCCTACCTACTTTTAGAATTTCCATTCCCAGGAGATAAGTTCCCATTCCTTGATCCCTAATTCCATACTTATTCCTACATTAGCTGTAAATGTCACATTCTTGTTCTCTGCATTCTTGCATTCCCCACTTTTGATTTCAGATTCATCAGGAAGGTTGGTTTCAGGCATCCATTACTAGGTCTGTGTAAAAGTATTTCCATACATTACCTCTCATTCACTTGTCTTCCAGCAGTACCTACTTATTTCAGTGCATCTCATCTGAATGGCGTTACCTTTTAGGGCTTAATAAATTCATAGCTTATCTCTTTACATTGTTTCTTTCAGGATGTAACTATCAAGCTCAAGGAAACCTTCTTCTTATATCTTTAGGAGTAAGGTTGCACCATTTTGCCACATTTTTTGTTCAGCCACCAACCAGTCTATGCCTTTGCACAGACAAAATTAACAGAATTGCAAGTAGTACTCCAGAAGAAAGCTCATTAACTAAAAGCCCAGAGAAACCATAGCCTCCTGTTCCTGCAGTTTTGTTTTCTTAACAGCGTCCACGCACTCTTCCTTTCTTCTAATTCTTACTTTCTCCTATCGGCTACCCAGCCAGAGATGATACTGTGTAACACCTTATGTCTTTCTTTCTTTTACCATTGTTAGTATCTCATCAGACAATGTGATGATAATTGTCTAGGGTTTGTTCTGTTTGCTCTGCATTTAATTACTCATCCTATCTTGACATTTCCTTTCTTATTCATTCGATCCTAACTTTGTATATTAATCCAGTTGTAGAGCTTAATGTGTACACTAAAAGACATACTTTCCTTTCCTGTTTCTGTTTCACTGTTATGAAACTGAAGAGAATTGGTTCAGAAATTAAGCCCAGTGATATCCACTTGGAGCAATATTGATTATTAACATTTGTGTCATCTGCCTGGACAGTCTGACTTTAGTCTAAGATGCCACATTGGCCCTTATTATGAAGCAAGTTAACTTGCATTTAATTTTGTGTGGGATTATGCCAAATGCCGTAACAATTTCTTGAAAAGCCACATTCACAGTTTTTCTCTGGATGATCATTTGTTCATATAGCCATGGAAATGTATTAGGCTCATCAGAAATTATTTTAACTTCTAGCTAGGAAACTGAAGTGCCTTTCATCCTGTGAGTCACTGACCTTTATGTTCTCTGTGACTACTTTCTTCAGAAGTGATTCCATTACTTTTCCTACCACCAATCAAACTATGTGGTTTGTGGCTCAGTGCCCAATCCACATTCCTATTGTGTAAAGGAGAACTGTACTCCCTGGTCTTCCAGTCCACAAGTACCACAAAATCCTTCCATTTCTTGTAAATGGCATTAGCTAGAGAGTCAGTAGCATCATCCATGCTGTTTTACAACACTGAGCTGAATGATATGATTTTACACTGCTTTATCAATCTTCAGTTTTAATATTTTGGCATCTGTTTTCTAAATGTACTGGTACTGACCGTTATATCTGTATTTCTTATTTGGTCTACCCTGCAATCACACACAGGCACACACACATCTGTTGTCAATATGAAAGATGCACTTTTTTGCATTTTTTTTGCCACCTTGGAACTGACCATCAGCTACCCTTGGGGCCAATTCTCATTCATCGGGTCTTCCGGGCAATTATGTTCCTTCACTGGACTTACTCCAACCCATGTTTGTGTGCAGTGAGGAGACTGAGGTTTCAAGATGCAGCTCCATATTGCTGCCGAGGGGGCCATTTTGTGCTATGCTTTAACCTCCCCATTTCCTACACACAGACCTGTAGCATCAGTGGACAGACATACAGTGTGGACATACTGGTATATCATCCCTCCTCTGTGGTGACTCAGACAATTTCCCTCACATATTCCCACTTTAGGAAATGCCCCCCTATGAGTCCACAGCCTCTGGCAGGAATCAGTTGCAAGGAATGTCTACTCTGCAGGACTGACATATTAATTCTACCCCTGGCAACATCTCTGATGCAGAAGCGGCTAATTGAATCCAAGTCACCTGGCAGTAGTCAGAGCAGTGCTGCTATATGCTATGGCACTGGCAGTAACTATGGAACACGTATTTCTATGTTTTACTTATTGATCAGTCCTACCTCCACTATTAAGCCTTAGTCTATCATTTTGTCTCCCTTGATACTCCTTCTTAAATGTGTACATATATTAAGGGAGTGATGTAGTCAGGTTTTGATATCCATATGGCTTTCTGTCATTCCCTAGTAATTTCTGCTTTGACTGTTTTCCCTCTACAATAATTTGTATGTTGCTTTTCATTTTCTGAATGATGTAAATTCCTCTCCATCCACAACCCTTTTTCCCCATTTTGGCATACTGGGTCATGGTATCATATCAACAGTGACAATTATCTATAGCCAATGTTCACACCGCTGGGTGGCTAGCCCTGTCACGGTGTCATTTCCTGTACTGCATAAATGTCACAATTTTAAGGACCAAAGAAGAATCCTCTGTAATTTTGTTTGTTTAACTACACTTCACAAAGATTTTCCTGACTCTCTGAAAAATAGTTTATATTTCCATTTTTGTTATTCCACCAATCTTTTTATTCCAATGCCCACATTTTCTTAAGTATTGTCTAATTTCTGCCTGTTAGCTTATCCTTATTGTTTATATATTGAGTCTGTACTGAATTATTGAAGGTATTGTGATGTGTATACCACCCTGTGCATATTGAGGTACCATTCTGGTATTCAGCAAGCACCCATACATGGTGCTGCATGGTCCTCCAACATGAATATGTGTCGCACCATGAAGAGCTGGCCTGCAGCCATTCTGAATACTAATGAGGCATTCCGAGGGGAGAGGCATATGGTAATTTGTCATGTGCTCTCTCCCCAAACCCTCCCACAGGAAGCCATCTATATGGATGAGCAATTCAAGAAAGTGCTTGGCCATGTAGATCAGCATGGCCAGCCCTACCAAGATATAGTAGCGAACATAACCAAAAGGCTGTATTCAACTGCCAAACATGACATGGCAGGGAGAGTGACCAATAAATATCAGAGCTTACTTTAAAAGTGCCATAATGGCACCAATATCAAACATGGATAAAGGGGTGGGGAGAACCACTGGATATGAGGGAAAAAGTTTCAAAGTGCCATAATGGCACCAACATTACTGTGGGTACCATCAGGTGGGGGGATACACTAGACATCAGGGGAATGTTTTAAGTGCTGGGAGGGATCCAATACTTCAGCAGGGATCAATAAGGTGCAGGATACACTAGACACCATGGATTACTCCCTAAAGTACCCTATGGCACAGACCAGCATAAAGGTGATGGGGGGAATACTGGACACACTCTAAAGTGCCATAATAGCACCAGTGGTAGTAGAGGGATCTTGGGGGGGGTACCACTGGACACTAGGGATACATGCTGTCTTGGCACACACTTTAGATGGATGATGTGGTGATGGGGGAACCACAAGACCACCAGGGATGTTTCTTTAAAGCACTGTAATTGCACCACCAGTTTAAGAAGGATCAGGGTTGGGGCTACAGTAGACACTAGGTCCTAATACAAATGACATTAAGATATTATGGGTGTGGGGTGAACCATGGGAGGGTAGAAACAGGTGCAAGGATTGTTTTTTGTGTGTCTGTGTGTTTGTGTATGTGTGTGTATATGTATGTGTGTGTTTGTGTGAGAGAGAGAGTGACTGGAGGTGGAATTCCATTGCCTAAATGAGTAGTGGGTTAATAGTGCAATGTGTAGATCAGCCATGATCTGCACATCGTGTTAGCAACTGCCATTCAGATAACATGCAAATTAGATAATATTGAGGTCTTACCTCTTCACAGGCTACATGTTTTTGAATCGCAAATGGGTGAATCATATTAACTTTAATGAATTCCCAGGTCTGTGTTATACTGTATGATATGACATCATGTCTCATACAACATGGCCGGAATTAACCAACACAAGGCTATAGTCACTATTCATAGACATCAACTGCAGTGCATAGGGTAGTATACAGGAAAAAAAAATAGAATATAACTGTATGCAGTTCACAGTCCATATACAATTGTAGACTTTGTCAATATACACCGATGTATCTGAAATATCCCAGGTACTGAGAATATAGACAAATAAATCCAGCCAATGGAATAGTCCCGCTGATTGTAATTCATAGATATGAGATAAATATGAACCTGATCAATGTGGAAAGTTGATGTTGTGGCCAGACTAATGTGCAACATCAACATCATCAGCTTCCTAAGGCACTGGAAAGTCTGAAGAGAGGATAAAAGCTCCACAGTAAAATCATCCCTCACCAGATTATGTACTGTGCATGAACACATCACAATGAACCATATTTATAACCACCTACCAAAAATTATGTCACAGACCATCTGTCAAAACAGGTTTTCAAGTACCATATGCCACTTATATAATGACATACAAAGCACTCCTGACAAAATTGCATTTGCACTAAGGTGTAAATTTTCTTGAATCATGTTGCCCATATCTGTTTAGAGTGCACAATATTGATGCTCCATGGTTCCCCATTACCCTACCATGCTATTCAATAGCTGATGTAACAAGAACAATAAACATTATTTCACACTCGCTATAAAATATTATGTCTTGTAGTAGATGCCATACAATTCAGTGAGAACACATATCTGTGCCCAAGGACCATAAAAATGAATAGAGCATTGCATCATGTCACTCAGCATATAGGCACCATAGGTTTGTGTGTGTGTGTGTGTGTGTGTGTGTGTGTGTGTGTGTGTGTGTGTGTGTGTGCGCGCACGCGCTTGTGCACGTGTGCATGTTCTGCCATTCCTCTCACCACTCACTATACAATATACCCGCTTGTTTCTTAAAGATATATTACTGAGACACAAATGACAATTAACAATCTGCATTCAAACTGGAACCTTAGTTTGAGAGACAGCCTTACAGAACTATCTGCAAATATATAGAGCTGAGTATACTTTTCTGTATTATTCTGTATTATAGAGCTAAATTGTTTGCTTAGATATCTGTTGTATATATATATATATATATATATATATATATATATATATATATATAGAACAGTATATATTTTTGGCTTTATAATTTGCACATTCCTCACATCTGTGTTGAAACTTTTTCCTCACCCCCTCATTTCCTGCCTTGTCTTCAGCTATATAATTGAGCTAGTGTTGTGTGTCCTGCTAATTAACAATCTGCATTCAAACTGGAACCTTAGTTTGAGAGACAGCCTTACAGAACTATCTGCAAATATATAGAGCTGAGTATACTTTTCTGTATTATTCTGTATTATAGAGCTAAATTGTTTGCTTAGATATCTGTTGTATATATATATATATATATATATATATATATATATATATATATATATACAGAGAGAGAGAGAACAGTATATATTTTTGACTTTATAATTTGCACATTCCTCACATCTGTGTTGAAACTTTTTCCCCACCCCCCTCATTTCCTGCCTTGTCTTCATTTATATAATTGAGCTAGTGTTGTGTGTCCTGTTAATTAACATTCTGCATTCAAACTGGAACCTTAGTTTGAGAGACAGCCTTACAGAACTATCTGCAAATATATAGAGCTGAGAATACTTTTCTGTATTATTCTGTATTATAGAGTTAAATTGTTTGCTTAGATATTGTTGTATATATATATATATATATATATATATATATATATATATATATATATAGAGAGAGAGAGAGAACAGTATGTATTTTTTGGCTTTATAATTTGCACATTCCTCACATCTGTGTTGAACCCCCCCCCCCATTTAATGCCTTGTCTTCAGCTACATAATTGAGCTAGTGTTGTTTGTCCTGTTAATTAACAATCTGCATTCAAACTGGAACCTTAGTTTGAGAGACAGCCTTACAGAACTATCTGCAAATATATAGAGCTGAGTATACTTTTCTGCATTATTCTGTATTATACAGTTAAATTGTTTGCTTAGATATCTGTTGTATATATATATATATATATATATATAGAGGGAGAGAGAACAGTATATATTTTTTGGCTTTATAATTTGCACATTCCTCACATCTGTGTTGAAACTTTTCCCCCACCCCCCTCATTTCCTGCCTTGTCTTCAGCTATATAATTGAGCTAGTGTTGTGTGTCCTGTTAATTAACAATCTGCATTCAAACTGGAACCTTAGTTTGAGAGACAGCCTTACAGAACTATCTGCAAATATATAGAGATGAGTATACTTTTCTGTATTCTTCTGTATTATAGAGCTAAATTATTTGCTTAGATATCTGTTGTATATATATATATATATATATATATATATATATATATATATATATATATATAACAGTATATATTTTTTGGCTTTATAATTTGCACATTCCTCACATCTGTGTTGAAACTTTTCCCCCCCCCTCATTTCCTGCCTTGTCTTCAGCTATATAATTGAGCTAGTGTTGTGTGTCCTGTTAATTAACAATCTGCATTCAAACTGGAACCTTAGTTTTAGAGACAGCCTTACAGAACTATCTGCAAATATATAGAGCTGAGTGTACTTTTCTGTATTATTCTGTATTATAGAGCTAAATTGTTTGCTTAGGTATCTGTTGTATATATATGTATATATATATATATATATATATATAGAGAGAGAGAGAGAGAGAGAACAGTATATATTTTTTGGCTTTATAATTTGCACATTCCTCACATCTGTGTTGAAACTTTTTCCCCACCCCCCTCATTTCCTGCCTTGTCTTCAGCTATATAATTGAGCTAGTGTTGTGTGTCCTGTTAATTAACAATCTGCATTAAAACTGGAACCTTAGTTTTAGAGACAGCCTTACAGAACTATCTGCAAATATATAGAGCTGAGTGTACTTTTCTGTATTATTCTGTATTATAGAGCTAAATTGTTTGCTTAGGTATCTGTTGTATATATATATATATATATATATATATATATATATATATATAGAGAGAGAGAGAGAGCGGTATATATTTTTTGGCTTTATAATTTGCACATTCCTCACATCTGTGTTGAAACTTTTTCTCCACCCTCCCTCATTTCCTGCCTTGTCTTCAGCTATATAATTGAGCTAGTGTTGTGTGTCCTGTTAATTAACAATCTGCATTCAAACTGGAACCTTAGTTTGAGAGACAGCCTTACAGAACTATCTGCAAATATATAGAGCTGAGTATAATTTTCTGTATTATTCTGTATTATAGAGCTAAATTGTTTGCTTTGATATCTGTTGTATATATATATATATATATAGAGAGAGAGAGAGAGAGAGAGAACAGTATATATTTTTTGGCTTTATAATTTGCACATTCCTCACATCTGTGTTGAAACTGTTTTTCCTCACCCCCCCCCTCCCAGTTCTTGGTTGTAGTTTAAATTTGGTGGCTTTTGCAGTGTCCGCCCCACTGTAGATTTGATCTAAGACACTCCCCCAGGCCCATCTCTTTACCGCATTCTACCTAATTAACCCTTTCTGCACTTGCTTTTACTCCTTTTTAATTTAATTACATTTTTTCAAACTGTGTGTGGACTAATATTCCTACATATTCAAGTGTGCCAGCTTGCACTGCATGAGAATTGTATTTACTACTGCTTTTGCTACTTTTCTGAAAAAAAAAATGAATCTGCTTTTACTGTACTTGTGTATCTTCCTACTTTATTTTGCTTTTGCGTCATCTTAAAAAAGTACTCAATTGTATTTATTACTGCTTGGTGTAACTCATTCTAAGCCTTTTAGTTTCAACACTTGGGCTTTCAGGCCAGTTATTTTACATTAAGAGGGTTCATGGTCTGCACTCTTGTGGGAGGAGAGGCTGGACTCTGCCCTTCTGAGCTGGGAATTTCTGGTTAAAGGCTTATAGTGCATGCATATCTGAACTGCTTCTTACTGAAATTGGTACATCTTGTTTGCTGTAGCATAGACTAGATCCAGGCCTGCTGAATCTAGCTTTGTTTGTATAACTTGAGCACTAATCCAGGCATTCTTTAAAGTATTCAGTTGTATTTATTACTGCTTGGTAGTAACTTGATTAAAGTGTAGCTATCATTCTAAGTCTTTTGGATTAAGCACTTGGGCTTCAGACCAGTTGTTTTACATTAGGAAGGTTTGTGGCATGCACTGTGGTGGCAGGACAGGTAGCTTTCATCCTTCTAAGTTGGGAACTGCTGATTGAGAGCTCAGTGTCTGTTATTCCTAAAGTGTATTAGTTCTGGTTTATGCACTTGGGCTTCAGGCCAGTTATTTTACATTAAGAAGGTTCGTGGTCTGCACTCTTGTGGGAGGAGAGGCTGGACTCTGCCCTTCTGAGCTGGGAATTTCTGGTTAAAGGTTTATAGTGCCTGCATATTTGAACTGTTTTGTACTGAAATTGGTACACCTTGTTTACTGTAGCATAGACTAGATCCAGGCTTGCTGAATCTAGCTTTGTTTGTATGCTTGTTGTTTGTTTGCTTGTTATTTCCCTGGAATGCTAATTCCACCTAAAACGTGGCTTCTCAGCACTTCTGTGGATCCCTAGTGATATCTGCATTGCTTACTGTACTTATTTCCTTGTTTCACTTGAAAGAAAGTTACTGTTTGTCGTTTTTGCATTTAAGTTACCTGTAACACATTGCACTTAAGTTACCTGGCACTTGCTCACTAAAGCAATTATATAAGTCAGCAATAAAAATTAAAAGCACTACACCCTCACTCCCCATTGGCCCTTGTTTTCAATTATAAAGAAATTCCCAATATTATTCTAGCATGTCCAAAGGTCAGTTGTCAATCTCCTCTCCGGTCCAGCTGGTGAACCTGGGAATCTTGAGGCAATGTTACAACTGCCTCATGTACACAGACAACCCTCTCCTCCTCCCAACAAATTCCTGAGAGATGCAACCATATAGCCAAACTGGAGGCTAAGCTCTCTCAACTCAGTACTGGCATAACCAGTCAGGAGGAGAAGGAAACCACACTCACTACAATTCCAGTCTCACATAGACCTACCATGACAGCAAACCAAACACATAATCACACAAAAACATACTCAGAGGCTCTAAATAAAGAACTGCCTAAGCAGCAGAGACCTCCAAAGCAGACACCCAAGCAACCGCTACCCCAAAACAAAACACGTGCAACACATATCTCACAAAGCCAGTGTGCCGAACAGTCACAGCCCTTAAGGCTAAACAACACACCTGATACACTTGTAATAGGTGACTCTATCATCAGGCACACTGACGTCCCGCTCACCAGGCTGAACAAGGAGAAGGTCATGGTGAGCAGCCTGTCGGGTGCTAGGATCCGCCACATAACACAAGCACTCAGGTCACTCCAAGGCAAGTACAAATATGACTCAGTCATTGTCCATGCTGGTGTGAATGACCTGAGACGTACCTCCCTGGACTACATGAAAAGAGACATAGAGTAGCTCTCTGAGCATGTAGCCCAGGCCGGTATGACCCTGACCTTGAGTAGCATCTTACCCTCACCAAGAATGATGCCACAATATGAAGACAAGATGATCAATTTCAACAATTGGCTAAAGTACTGGTGTCATTCAAAGGGGATCCAATGCCTATCAGCCTGGGATGATATGCTCGACAAGCCACGATGCTTCGCTAGGGACGGCTTGCACCTGTCACCCCTGGGCTTTCGGATATTGGCAAAGGCTCTTGCTACCTCCATAGTGCCTTTTTTAGGCAAGGCTCAAAAGACAAACCCAACTCCATAGGTATCACAAGGGATAAGAAACTAAGAGTAATGCTACTCAATGCCAGAAGTCTAAACCTCAAGATGCACGCACTTGAAACTCTCCTTAGCATGGAGAGCATCGATATCTGTGCAGTAACAGAAACCTGGTTCAGGGCTCCCGAGAGCACCCCAGCACTACCAGGTTATACCTCATACCATGCTTTTCAGCCCCAAAACTTGGACTGAACCACAAAAGGAGGGGGAGTATCAATATTCAACAAAGATGCCCACATCTCCAGGTTGGTGGCAAAGCACGAAGCATCAGAGACTATCCATGTGCAACTAACAGTGGGTAAAACTGCCTTCCAGTTTATAGCCTGCTACAGACCACCCTTCCAAACACAGGAACCCCACTCGGCCTTCCTAAGAACACTGGAAAATATGAAGGTCTCTCCAAACACCATTATATTGGGCGACTTCAACTACCCAAACATAGACTGGGAGCATTACTCTAGCTCCAACACCCTAGCCCAAAGGTTCCTAGAATTCATAAACTCAAATGCTATGGAACAACTTGTTACCACTACCACAAGAGGGGAAAACATACTGGACCTGATCATCACCAACATGGGGACTGTATGCTCCAGACCAGAAGTGTATCCCTCACTGGTAAGATCAGACCATAAACTGATCTCACTGGATATTCACATCCCGACCCCACCCCCTGCCCAGAAAACCACAGTGAAAAACTTCTCTAAAGCAAATTTCACACTCCTCAAAACCGAGGTGGAATCCTTCAAAGCCCCCGGGCCTGTGGAAAATATGGCACAGACCACAGAATCCTTTATAAATACATTCTATGAACACCTTAAGGAATGCATGGATCATGCAATCCCAAATAAAACCAAGACCCAATCCTCCAAAGGCAGACGTCCTGTCTGGTGGACCCCAGCCATAAACAAACTATACAGTAGAAGGAGGAAGCTACTACATGATAGAGCAAGATCCCAAAAAGGGAAGGCATCTCTGATCAGTATTAGCAAAAAACTAAGGGCACTCATAAAATCATCTAAGGCCAGCTTCGAGAGAAAAATTGCACAGGACACTAAGGATAATCACAAGGCTTTCTTTAGTTATGTTAGGAATCTGGGTGGGAATTCCCAGATATGCACAGAATTAGTCCAAAATGACAAAAAATACACCGAACCCACAGACATTGCCAACATCCTAGCTGACAGGTTCAGCGCACACTTCTTCCCCCCCTCCCCACCAAAAGGGCAAATATCTATCCCAGCAGAGTGCTGCCCCTCTGACATCTCAGATGCTCAGGTAATAGCCGCCCTCTCCAAAGCAAAAAACACAGCGTCAATGGGACCAGACGGTGTCCCGGGCTGCGTCCTACATGAACTCCAAGAAGAGCTAAACCCAAACATAAAACTACTGTTCAATCTCAGCCTTACTACAGGATATGTACCCAAAGAGTGGCATACAGCAACAGTGGTCCCTCTCCACAAAGGTGGTGCCTCAACGGACCCTGGAAACTATCACCCCATAAGCCTGACTAGCTTGGTCTGCAAAGCTATGGAAAGGATCATCATGGACCGCATAAATAAAGATATTGGGGACCTACAGACACTGGATCCTACCCAGCTCGCCTTTGTTAAGGGCAGATCCTGCCTCTTAAACCTGGTCAACTTCTTTGAAACAGTCACCAAGGCCATTGACGAAGGGAAGGTGGTCCACACAGCCTACCTGGACCTCGCAAAAACCTTCGATACAATACCCCACTCGGGCATTATAGATAAGCTCACCAGCTTAAATATAAACCCCTATGTCACTAGATGGGTTGCAAACTGGCTCAAGGACAGAACCCACATGGTTAGAATTGCTGGAGCCATGTCAGACTCCAAACCAGTTACAAGTGGCGTCCCACAAGGCTCAGTCCTGGGACCTCTCTTGTTCGGTATATATTTCTCGGAGGTACAGGCCAACACAGAAGCATTGTGGCTGACCAAGTTTGCAGATGACTGCAAACTAGGCACCATAATCGACTCTCCAGCCGACACAAGCATCCTCCAAAAGGGCCTCATAGAAACAGACAACTGGTACCAGAGCCATGGCCTCAAGCTAAACGCCAAAAAGTGTATAGTCATCCCCTTTGGCAAAAACAAAGTGCCCACAAATTACCATATAGGTGGTAATCCATTAAGTACAGAAGAAGTAATTAGGGACCTGGGGACCCAAGTTGATAACAATCTCTCATTTGACAACCACTTGGCCAAAGTGGTTAGAAAAACATTTTATATAGCCCACCTAATCATGAAGGGATTCACATCTAGATTAGGGGAGGTCATCGTGCCTCTTTACTCACCCCTCATCAGGCCCATAATCGAGTACAATGCCCCTTTTGGGTTGTACCTTACCAAACACCTGCAGCAACTGGAAAGACCCCAAAAGTACCTCACCAAGATGATCAAAGGGCTCAAACAGATGCCATATGCTGCCCGGTTAAAGAAACTCCAGCTCTACTCAGTGGCATACCGCCTGCTCAGAGGCGACCTGTGCCTGACGTATAAAGCCATGTCCAACCCGGAATTAAGGGACATGCTGCACCTCAAAAAATCCAAATCCCATCGAGCTACACGCTCGAGAGACTTGAACCTCAGCACTGAAATAAATAGGACATGCTGGAGGGACAGATTCATAACCCAGAGGCTTCCTTCACTCTGGAATAAAATCCCAGTCTAGGTTAGGCAGAGTCCCTCATTGACTCTCTTCAAGAGGAATCTTGATGAGTGGATGGGAGATCGTAGGTTTACCCCGGGTATCACTTCTGTGTCACTGTTAGACAGAGGCACAGTATACTAACCTCGGGAAAGGGCATAGTAAAACATTTAAAATGGGTGGCGAAAGCCAAACATACTCTGGCTAGGCTTATAAATGCCCTAGGGCAGATAGCCTAGTATGAACCTATGAACCTATGAACCTAAGATATACAGATTGCCATCCAGTCCCTGCTGTTATTTTAGCTGCCGCCAACACTGAGCTTGCAATCCCATCTTCACAATACTTGTAGAACATACATGTCTGATATGCACTAATATTATTTGGGGAGTAATATTCTTGCTCAGATAGTATAACACCAAGTTCACAATGATAACCAAGTGTCATTTTCAGAAGGACTACCACCAGTATTGCGGCCATTCACATTATGTGTCCCAGAGCTTCAGCAAGCAACACAGGCAGATCTTGTCATCCAGTGGTGCTGTATGCAAAAGCGCCTGTTTCTGCAGATAGTGTATATGCATTGTACAGTGCACAGTGTGGTGCAGCAGATGTGCTCCTGGTTGTATTTTCCCCATCTGCACTACAGGTGTTACCCTTTGTTTGTATCTTCACAAATTATTGTGTGTGCATTACAGTGATATCTGCCTGCTTTGAGAGATTGCAGATCTGTGGTTAGACACTTCACCGCAGTTCACATGTGCTGTCACTTAGTCTGTGTAGTCCCGTATTTTCCGTGCAATGTTCTGCCTGTTGGTACTCCATTGTGTACATTCTTTGTGGTGTGTGTGTGTGTCTAGTCATGTCCATATAAGGAGTGCAAGCCATAATCAGTACACCACAGGTCACATTTCTGACAGTATACAGCACAGCATTAGCCTGATTCTCTTTCTTGAAACACAGTAATGCAATACCTGCATACCTGGTTTACCTAACAATGGGAAATCTGACATACTGGCTTTAGCATGGCTTTGCGCGATTTTGCATATAGCGCAGCATCGGGTAGCGCCACTTAAATGGGTTTAAACCATTATCGGCTCCACAAAGTCTGCTCTTCACTTTTTCCCTCAGAACTGCTCTAGCTCTCAAAATAAACACCCTATTCCTTATCTAAAGCCTGGCACTTGCTCACTAAAGCAATTATATAAGTCAGCACTAAAAAATTAAAAGCACTACATCCTCACAAACTCCCCCTGAGTACCTTGTTCCCCATTGGCCCTTTTTTCAATTATAAAGGAGTTCCCTATACTATTCTAGCATGTCCAAAGGTCAGTTGTCAATCTCCTCTCCAGTCCAGCTGGTGAATCTGGGAATCTTGAGGCAATGTTACAACTGCCTCATGTACACAGACAACCCTCTCCTCCTTCCAACAAGTTCCAACATATGTAAGAGATGCAACCATATAGCCAAACTGGAGGCTAAGCTCTCTCAACTCAGTACTGGCGTAACCAGTCAGAAGGAGAAGGTAACCACACACACTACAATTCCAGTCTCACATAGACCTACCACAACAGCAAACCAAACACATAAACATACAAAAACATACTCGGAGGCTCTAAATAAAAATCTGCCTAAGCTGCAGAGACCTCCAAAGCAGACATCCAAGCAACCGCTACCCCAAAACAAAACACGTGCAACACATAGTTCACAAAGCCAGTGTGCCGAACAGTCACAGCCCGTAAGGCTAAACAACACACCTGATACACTTGTAATAGGTGATTCTATCGTCAGGCACACTGACATCCCACTCACCAGGCTGAACAAGGAGAAGGTCACTGTGAGCTGCCTGTCGGGCGCTAGGGTCCGCCACATAACACAAGCACCCAGGTCACTCCAAGGCAAGTACAAATATGACTCAGTCATTGTCCATGCTGGTGTAAATGACCTGAGACGTACCTTCCTGGACTACATGAAAAGAGACATAGAGGAGCTCTCTGAGCATGTTGCCCAGGCCGGTATGACCCTGACCTTGAGTAGCATCTTACCCTCACCAAGAATTATGCCACAATATGAAGACAAGATGATCAATTTCAACAATTGGCTTAAGTATTGGTGTCATTCAAAGGGGATCCAATGCCTGTCAGCCTGGGATGACATGCTCGACAAGCCACTTTGCTTCGCTAGGGACGGCTTGCAACTGTCACCCCTGGGCTTTCGGATATTGGCAAAGGCTCTTGCCACCCCCATAGTGCCTTTTTTAGGCAAGGTTTAAAAGACAAACCCACCTCCATAGGTATCACAAGGGAAAAGAAACTAAGGGTAATGCTACTCAATGCCAGAAGTCTAAACCTCAAGATGCACGCACTCGAAACTCTCCTCAGCATGGAGAACATCGATATCTGTGCAGTAACAGAAACCTGGTTCAAGGCTCCCGAGAGCACCCCAGCACTACCAGGTTATACCTCATACCATACTTTTTGGCCCCAAAACTTGGACCGAACCACAAAAGGAGGGGGAGTATAATATTCGTCAAAGATACCCACACCTCCTGGTTGTTGGCACAGCACGAAGCATCGGAGTCTATCCATGTGCAACTAACAGTGGGTAAAACTGCCTTCCAGTTTATAGCCTGCTACAGACCACCCTCCCAAACCCAGGAACCCCACTCGGCCTTCCTGAGAACACTGGAAAATATGAAGGTCTCCCCAAACACCATTATATAGGGCGACTTCAACTACCCAAACATAGACTGGGAGCATTACTCTAGCTCCAACACCCTAGCCCAAAGGTTCCTAGAATTTATAAACTCAAATGCTATGGAACAACTTGCAACCATGCCCACAAGAGGGGAAAACATACTGGACCTGATCATCACCAACATGGGGACTCTATGCACCAGACCAGAAGTGTATCCCTCACTGGTAAGATCAGACCATAAATTAATCTCACTGGATAGCCACATCCCGACCCCACCCCCTGCCCAGAAA
Source organism: Protopterus annectens (assembly GCF_019279795.1). Lineage (NCBI taxonomy): Eukaryota > Metazoa > Chordata > Ceratodontiformes > Protopteridae > Protopterus > Protopterus annectens. Next base: position 440,263,059 of record NC_056751.1, read on the forward strand.
ACCACAGTGAAAAACTTCTCTAAAGCAAATTTCACACTCCTCAAAACCGAGGTAGAATCCTTCAAAGCCCCCGGGCCTGTGGAAAATACGGCCCAGACTGCAGAATCCTTTATAAACACATTCTATGAACACCTTCAGGAATGCATGGATCATGCAATCCCAAATAAAACCAAGACCCAATCCCCCAAGGGCAGGCATCCTGTCTGGTGGACTCCAGCCATAAACAAACTATACAACAGAACGAGGAAGCTACTGCACATTAGAGCAAAATCCCTAAAAGGGAAGGCGTCTCTGATCAGTATTAGCAAAAAACTACGGGCACTCATAAAATCATCTAAGGCCAGCTTCAAGAGAAAAATTGCACAGGACACTAAAGATAATCACAAGGCTTTCTTTAGTTATGTTAGGAACCTAAGTGGAAATTCCCAGATATGCTCAGAGTTATTCCAAAATGACAAAAAATACACTGAACCCACAGACATTGCCAACATCCTGGCTGACAGGTTCAGTGCAAACTCCCCCCCCCCACAAAAGAGCAAATATCTATCCCAGCAGAGTGCTGCCCCCCTGACATCTCAGATGTTCAGGTGAGAGCCGCCCTCTCCAAAGCAAAAAGCACAGCATCAGTGGGACCAGACGGTGTCCCGGGCTGCGCCCTACATGAACTCCAAGAAGAGCTGAACCCCAACATAAAGCTACTGTTCAATCTCAGCCTTACTACAGGATATGTACCCAAAGAATAGCGTACAGCAGCAGTGGTCCCTCTCCACAAAAGTGGTGCCTCAACGGATCCTGGAAACTATTGCCCCATAAGCCTGACTAGCTTGGTCTGCAAAGCTATGGAAAGGATCATCATGGAACTCATAAATAAAGATATTGGAGACCTACAGACACTGGACCATACCCAGTTCGGCTTTGGTAAGGGCAGATCCTGCCTCTTAAACCTGGTTGATTTCTTTGAAGCAGTCACCAAGGACATTGACGAGGGGAAGGTGGTCCACACAGCCTACCTGGACCTCGCTAAAGCCTTCGATACAATACCCCACTCAGGCATCATAGATAAGCTCTCCAGCTTAAATATAAACCCCTATGTCATTAGATGGGTTGCGAACTGGCTCAAGGACAGAACCCACATGGTCAGAATTGCTGGAGCCATGTCAGACTCCAAACCAGTTACAAGTGGCATCCCACAAGGCTCAGTCCTGGGACCCCTCTTGTTCGGTATATATTTCTCAGAGGTACAGGCCAACACGGGAGGACTGTGGCTGACCAAGTTCGCAGATGACTGCAAACTAGGCGCCATAATCGACTCTCTAGCTGACACAAGCATCCTCAAAAAGGGTCTCATAGAAGCAGATAACTGGTGCCAGAGCCATGGCCTCAAGCTAAACGCCAAAAAGTGTATAGTCATCCCCTTTGGCAAAAACAAAGTGCCCACAAAGTACATAGGTGGTAATCCATTAAGTACGGAAGAAGTAATTAGGGACCTGGGGACCCAAGTTGATAGCAATCTCTCTTTTGACAACCATGTGGCCAAAGTTGTTAGAAAAACCTTCTATATAGCCCACCTAATCATGAAGGGATTCACATCTAGATCAAGGGAGGTCATTGCACCTCTTTACTCATCCCTCATCAGGCCCATAATTGAATACAATGCCCCTTTCGGGATGTACCTTACCCGACACCTGCAGCAACTAGAAAGACTCCAAAAGTACCTCACCAAGAGGATCAAAGGGCTCAAGCAGATGCCATATGCTGCCCGGTTAAAGAAACTCCAGCTCTACTCGGTTGCATACCGCCTGCTTAGAGGCGATCTGTGCCTGACGTATAAAGCCATGTCCAACCCGGAATTAATAGACATGCTGCACCTCAGAAAATCCAAATCCCAATGAGCTACGCACTTGAGGGACTTGACCCTCAGCACTGAAATAAATAGGACATGCTGGAGGGACAGATTCATAACCCAGAGGCTCCCTTCACTGTGGAATAGAATCCCAGTCCAAATTAGGCAGAGTCCCTCACTGACTCTCTTCAAGAGAAATCTTGACGAGTGGATGGGAGATCGTAGGTTTACCCCAGGTATCACTTCTGTGTCACTGCTAGACAGAGGCACAGTAAACTAACCTCAAAAAAGGGCATAGTAAAACATTTAAAATGGGTGGTGAAAGCCAAACACACTCTGGCTAGGCTTGCAAATGCCCTAGGGCAGATAGCCTAGTATGAACCTATAAACCTATACTGTACTTATAAATTCTGCAGGTCAAATCTATATGCCCTGTTTATTTGCTGTGGCTAGCCTAAGTAAGCTGATCTCCATTAAAATGTTCTGTGAACTGCTGTTGTTGCCCTGTCCAGCCTAGCTTATCCTTCCTGTTCAAAGAAGTCCAGAGGCAATGAAACATTGCCAGAAATAGCTTGTACCTATGTCCAAAAGGCTTTTGCATATTGGCTAAATTCTTGTCCTCAACCATAACATCGTTTCTTGGCAATGACAATCTTCTATAGCTTCGAACATAACAAAACAGAATCTGAATAACATTAAGGTATTGCTGCCCAATGCAATGAGACGTAACCAAAAATCCACTCTCTGCAGCACTCCATACTCTGGAAAACATCAATATATGCATCATCACCAAAACCCTGTTCATGACCCATGACAACAATCCATCACTGCAGGGTTTCAATGCTTACCACACTTTCAAGCTCACTGCATTAGCTGAAGGCAGTAATGGTGGTGGTGTCACCATATATTAATAATAAAAATCACCTCCAGACTTGTTAGACAAGATAATGACCTAGAACCACTCCTTGTTCAACTTACTATTAAGAAATCCACTTATATCATAGCTAACTATAGTCAGCTCCTACCTCCTACCTAACCAGTATGAAGTCTTTATGCATTAAGCCAAACACTATTTTCTTAGGAGACTTTAACTACCTCCCACTCCATTAACTATTAAACTTATACATCTGCAAATGTATGCTTAGAAATTTCTGGATATCATCAGTGCAAACTCTCTGGACTAATTAGTCCATACCCCAACCAGGGGTAACAGACCCCTGGACTTTGTCCTTACCAACATGTGACATCTTTCCTGTCCATCAGTTGTAACTACTTCCTTGGTCATATCAAGACTGAAGTCTGATGCATCCTCTAATACTTCAGTATTCAGAGTTTATACCAAAACTAATCTCCTAAAACTGAGTGATGACCCGGCTTAGTGCAAAATCAAGACTCCACTGCTTATGTGGAATCTTTTACCACCAAATTCTATGCACATGTAAATAGCTGCACAGATGGATCTTTTTCTCTCAATACGTAAAATACCAAATTAAAAAAATATATATATTGTAGGACCCTAATATAAAGAGACTCTATAAAAGAAGAAAAAAAATCATTGCACCTACAAATAATTTTTAACTCTCAAGATGCAATAACCTTCTTCAAAACTTAAGAAGGAACTTTGAACCTTGATCAAATCAACCAAAGCCAGATATGAGGGAAAAATAGTCACTCGGGTGAATGATAACCACAAAGCCTTCTTTAACTATGTTAGAAATCTCATAATCGATGCCTAGCACTGTGTAGAGTTAATAGTGAATGATATTACATACTCAGACCCAGAGGACACAGCCAATGTACAAAACTTCAAACTTCACCACCCTCTCCCCTCCTATATTCCCAGGTTACATACCTGCATCTACACTGCCCAAATATCCCAAGAACATATCCTGAAGGCACTATCCAAGGCCAAGAATACTAATTCTATGGGGCTGGATAACATACCAGCCTGAAACATGATTTGTCAGATGCACCCTCCGCCCCGAGAGGTTATTCAACAAACAGGACTTGTGCCAGATGAATGAAGTTCAGCAACAATTATCGCCTTGCACAGAATTGGTTGACAATGGACCCAGGTAATTATAGACCAATACACCTGACTAGCCATATGTGTAAGGCTATGGAAAGGATGATTATGGAGTTAATAAAGACATAGGTGGCCTACAAACTCTTGACCCAAGCTAGCCAGTTTTTGCCCTACCTACTTAACTTAGTCACCTTCTTTGAGAAAGTCACTAAAGCAATGGCTAAGGACATATCAGTACACACTGCATATTTGGTCCTCACAAAGGCATTTGACACCATCTCACAATCAGGTATTGCAGATAAACTCTCCCAGCTAAATGTAAATCCCTGCGTAACTTATTGGATAGCAAACTGGTTCACGATTATTACCTAGTAAATGTCAATGTGTGGCTCTACCTTCTTAAAAAGACCTGTCACTAATGGTGTACCCCAGGGTTCAGTCCTTGGCCACTCCTCTTTGGCATTTACTTCTCAAAAATTCAAAGCTAATGCTAAGGGTTTATGGCTGACTGAGTTTGAAGATTACTGTGAACTTGGTGCCATCATAAATTCCCCAGAGGACATTAATATCCTCCAAAAGGGCCTGTCTCAAACAAGTAGCTGCTGTCAAAACCATGGACTAAAGTTAAGTGCCAAGAAATGTATAATCATGTCCTTCAGCAAGCATGACCCCCTGTAACTATCACATTAACAAAACACCCCTGAAATATGACCCACAGTCAGGGATCTGGGAACTTATGTTGACAATGAACTGTCCATTGATCACCCTCTGTCTACTATTGTAGGGAGGTCATTTTTCATCACACAGCTAATTTCTAAAGGTATAGTGTCTAGGTCCAGGGATACAATCATTCCACTATACTTAACTTTCATCAGGCCAATCACTGAAATCTATGCAGACCATCTCAAAGCCTTGTCCCTCTTCTCAGTATCATATAGGCTATTAAGAGGTGACCTCAGCCTGAAGTACAGACACTCAGCAGAACCTATCCTGTCAGAGCTATTGCACATTCATAAGTCCAATGGATGCATGAGCACCCACTCAAGGCATTCCAATCTCTTTTGCAACATAAATAAAACACGCTGGAGAGATAGGTATACATCACTGACAATAACTGAATAAATGTCAATAAATACCTCTTTTATAGAACTCTCTTCCACTCCACATAAAGCAAAGTACTTCTCTTATGTTATTCAAATGTAATTTGGATGAAATGGATGACAACTGCAAA
>NC_056751.1:440270658-440330658 GCF_019279795.1 Protopterus annectens
GGTAGTGAGGTTTCCTTGGTAACAGTAGTAGGGAGTAGATTCCAGATTTTACCGGTTGAGTTGGCAAATATAGCATCGCCTGCAGAGTTGTTGGATTTTTGGGTCAGTATCATTAGTTTATCAGCTGAGCATAATGGCCTGGGGGCAATATGAGGGGTGAGAATATTTTTGAGGGCAGGTGTGTTATCAGGTTGATGGAGTATTTTATGCACTACTATAAGCTGGTTGAACTGTAGAAGGGTAGGATACTCTAGCCATCCCAGTGCTTTGAGGTTCTGGCAATGGTGGGTCCTAAAAGCGATACCTGTAGTGAATCTGGCTATATGATTGTAACAGCCTGATAATTTGTTGAGATTGGTTTTGGATAGGTTGGTGAGTACAGGGGAGGCATACATAAGGGTAGAGAGGAGGTGTGATCTTGCAATAGCTACTCTAGCCAAGGGGGGGGGGGGTGATGAAAGGTTTGGCTCTGTACAGGGAGCCAAGTTTTTTGTTGACGGACTTAATAGTGTGACTGACATGTTTATCAAATGTAAGGTTGTTGTCTATTATTACACCTAGAAGCTTTGTATAGTCATCAGGGGAGATAATGGTGTCATTGGTAGACTTGATATTGAATGAAGGAGGAGGAATTCTACAGTTAGGGGAGAAGAGTAGTAGCTTGGTTTTGTTAGGATTTAGAAGCAGGCGGTGATTAGCTAGCCATGTTTCTACCATGCTGAAAGTGGTTTGGGTGAGGGTTAGAAGTTGTGTAGGAGAGGAGGCAGAGCATATTAGCATTGAGTCATCTGCATATTGGATGCAGGTAGCTCCTGGGATGGTGGTGTGCAGATCATTGATAAAGACAGAGAAAAGATGGGGACCAAGAATGGACCCTTGTGGGACACCTAGGGTTAGAGGAAGTTGGGATGACAGCTGCTGCCTACCGTTTAGGTAGGAGTGAAACCATTGTATTGCGTGTTTGTCTAAACCAATGGTTTAAAGGGTATTGAGCAGTAGCTGATGGTTGACCATATCGAAAGCTTTTGAGAGAACTAGGAAGAGTGCTGGAGATAGTTTGTTGTTGTTATGATGAAGATTGATGACTTTAGAGAAAGATAGAAGTGCCGTGGTGGTACTGTGGAATAGCCTAAAGCCGTGCTGAGAGTTGGCGAGCTTTCCGTTTTGAATAAGAGAGTGCTTGATTTGTTTGTGTATGCATCTTTCCATGATTTTAGCTAGTGGTGAAAGAATGGCTATAGGTCTAAAGTTAAATAATTCTGTGGAACTTCCTCCTTTATGGGGAGGTATAACGTGATATTTTCCATATTGCTGGGATGGATCCTTCTGAGATGGATCTGTTGATCAGAATAGAAATAGGATGTGCTATGGCATCAGCTGCTTTTTGAAGATATTCAGCTGGGAGGTGGTCGGCAGCTAGTGTAGTAGGTTTTAGCTTTTTGAGTAAGGTCCGGATCAGGTTGGTAGGTACGGTTTGAAAAGTAAAGATGGGTTGGGTGCTGGGTGGATGAGGGCTAGATGTGCCATAGCTGGTGTTTGTGTCTGATAGAGTGAGATGGGTAGCTAGAGACTGGATAGTTTCAGTAAAGAAGGAGTTGAAGCTGTTTGCAATTTCAACAGTGGATTTATCAAGGGCAGCTGATGGGGTAGGAGGGGTGGAGAAGATTGTTAATACCAGCCCAGAACTTTTGAGGTTTTAGCTGATATTTTTCTGTAGGAGGGTGTAGTGATTTTTTTTTTGTCTAGAATGACAGATTTTTTTGGTGTGGTTCCTTAGCTGCCAGTATCTTACTTGGTCCATAGGGGCTTTGGTAACATTCCACCTGGCCCAGGCATTGTTTCTTAGTTTAATTTTGTTTTTTGTTTCTTTAGATAGCCACGATGCAACCGTTGCTTTTACATGGATAGTATGGGTAGGAGCATGGTATAGCCAGAAATTTGGTATTGAAGTACTCAACAGCTTCTTGTAATGGGAGTCATTTCAAGACATTCCAATTACATGCTTTGAGTTCTTTTTGGAAGTTGTCAAGGTTAAAGTTCCTGACGTTTCTTATAGTTTTGTAGGTGGGCTAGTTGGGAATGTCGGCATTGAGCCTAATAATATAGATAAGGCAGTGATCACTGAGATCATTGGGTAATGTACTTGACTTCTACTTTTGGGGGTGGCTGTTAATAAGTATCCAATTGAGGATACTATCTTTGACTCTATTTTTGCTAAATCTGGTGGGGGTGGCAATGATCTGAGTAAACCCATGGAGGTTTAAATGGGTGAAGGGAGTTTCAGAGGAACAGGTGTTCCAATCAATGTTAAAGTCCCCCAAGACAATGGTTTCCTGGAGATAGTTAGAAGCTAGCCAGTGTAAGATATTTTCTAGAGTATTATCATTCTTGCCAGGTGAAATATAAATGCAGACAATGTATCTGCATTTATTTTTGTTTATTATTAGTTTGGTGATGAGAATTTCTGCATTGCCAAACTGGGGTGGCTGTTATTGTTGGGGTAGACTTCTATAGTACAGCTACCCTGCCACCTTTCCTGGAGATCTGGTCCAGTCTAAGAATGTTGTACTGTGGGGGCTATTTTGTTATCTTTGGTTATTGGTTTTAGCCAGGTTTCTGTGAGGCAGAGGATATCAGGGGAGTGAACAGCTAAGAGTCCATGTAGGCTATGGATCTTGTTGTTTAGGCTTTTGATGTTAAGATGACAGACCAGAAATGAGTTTGGAAGTCTGTCAATCTGGGTAGTACACGGGTTGTTAGATAGTGTGCTTGGGTCTACTGTTGTGGATGGGCCAGGGTTGGGGTGGATGTCTCCAATCTTCATAAGATTAATATTTAAGTTGCTTATGAGTCTTAAAAATTTGTTTACGATTTTTTCATAGCTTTTGGTTTTTAAGCTAATGTAGCGGTATTTAGTTGGGTGATGGTAACTGGGGGAAAGGAATTAGGAGAGGGGATGGTTATGTGGTGGATAAACTTATTAAATGCTAGGTTGGTGTCTGAAAGTTTGGGTATTATATTTCAAGATGCTGTACATATTCATAGGAGCTTAGGTGATAGGGAATGAATAGCAGGGGTACTAAGGGTAGCAGCATTAGTGTTTTAGCTGTAGTCATAGAAAATTACTAGGGTAGGGTCTGTGTTGAGTGCATTTGGTAGATAAAAGATTAGAGAGAATAGTATAGCTATGGGTGGATTAATATGGATAGTGGGGTGGATAGAGGGTAGATTATTGTGCTAGGAGTTTGCTGCATTCTAGGAGCAAGTGTAGTTGGTTAGCTAATTAAGGGGGCATCCCAGTGGTACTATAAACGTAGTACTACTGGGGGTGTGTGGGATATGGGGGCATGGTGGGGCGCTGAGCAAGCAAAGTGAGCGGAGCGGGGCTAAACCAGTAAAGCAGATGCCAAGAGGCAGCATGTGCAGGTATGAGTTACAAGCACACTTTTTTGTTTCTTTTTATATGCCCACTACTCTGTTCCTAGGCCCTACTGTTAGAAACTACACAGTTCCCTGCCTGCTTCTCAATTTACAATGCAGAGAGCCCGTTTTCCAATTCTCTTTTGTAGCACGCTTGTTTCACTTAGTTTATTGAGAAATGCACTGTTTGGAGGTGCAGAGCACACTACGCTCATCTGTTGAACAATGGAAAGCACTCTGTTTTTACCTTAATTAGGGAAGAAAGAAAGCTACAGGAAAGTCTAACCCTTCCAACCTAATGCTTATCAGCATAAACAGAATTACAAGCGGGAGTTATGAGACATTCACCAGTGCTTTTTTGGACCCAGTTTGTTAGGTTTACAGGTGGCAAGGTATTTAAGTGGATATTGACCTTATTAAAACAAGTTCTGTGGTGGGGAATGTGTAGGAAATATATAGGAGTGCGATTTGAGTTATCTCTGCACACATTTTATTGTGTAGTGAAACAGCGGTTTCCGTCACTGGCACAGTTTGTTGAATTATGTAATGGTCGAAGTTCATTATATTGACTGTTATATAACTCAAGGATTTTGCTCTTTTTTTGAGTTTGTGTGACCCTGGAATTAATATATTTAATTTCTGTGGGTGTTTTTTGTTTTACTTTTTGTAATCTCAGAATTAACCTATTAGTTTACATTTGCAATTACTTTTTTGTGATGATTTTAGTGGCGATTAACGGTAATTGCTTGTGAGATTCTTCAGTGTTTTCTGTTTCAATCAAACTCACTGGCAATTATGCATTATAAACTCATAAACAGATAGATGGATAGATATGTACCTCTCAACTGTACAGATTTTCACAGACTGCCCAGATTTTGACCTCATATTTTTGGTCCATTTTTAAACAAAACAGTGGTTTTCTGACAAAATAGTAGAAAATCATTAAAGATTGAAGTTAGAAAATAATGACAGACATTTGAGTTCAGACTTTATACCCTTCAGAAAATTCATGCTAATGCAAAACCTGTTATTCTATCAACTTTCTAAATTTGTAAGAGGAATATTTAAAAAGTGTCCCTCTTTCTGGTCCTTTGTCTCACTTTTATTTATGGCTTTGTCCAGATTTCTTGATCTAGGAGGTTGAGACGTATAATGTATGCATAAAAGATAAAGGCTTTGTGATAGATTTAAATACATGAGTGCAAGTTTTGCTGCTAGAACAAATTCTTAGGGTTATACATGCAATATCTTTGATAGTGGAAAAACTACAAAAAAAAACTTGCATCAGGAATGTATGCACATCATTATGCTATTGAATCCCAAACCCATCGCAAATGCTTTGTTTAGACATTCTATCCAATATAATAACTTTTGAACAATTTTCTTTTTTTTTTTTTTTTTTGTTTTAGATATTTCTTTAAACAATAGAAGAGGCAGTGATATTAATAATGCATTAGAAAAGAAAGAGCTATTTTGGCAAATAAGGTTGAAAGCTGGGAATATGTCAACATGTAGTGATATTTTTAGCATCATAAACCCACTTAAAGCCAGATCTTTAAACTAGCATTTGTTTTCATGTGACTGAACACAGTATTGAGGCATTGCTGTTTTAAATGGCAATGTTGATTGACGTCTGATATGTTCGTGAGCTTTTAAACGAGAATTCAATCTTTTATTCTGAAGGCTTTAGTTAATAAGATGAAAACACTAACTCAAAATTTTCTTTGCTGTACTTTCATCTGAGTGTTCATTTTGTTTTTCAAATGGAAGTTTTCCAGATGTTTATTTTAAATTGTCACTTTAATAATGAGTAAGCCAAGTCTGGTACTTTCATGATAGGGGATTTTATTTTTGTTTTTGATGAAAGACAAAGCTTTCTTTTTAAGGAAGAAAGGGTCTCTTCTAGGCTATTAAACATTCTTTCTCTTAAATGAAAGAAGAGCTTCATCTTTCCATGAAAAAGTAGATGTATTTTTATATAATTTTTGTAAAAAGTATTAATTTGAGGCCAATACACTTTTCTTTTTCAAGAGTGTTCACTTTACTGTCATTGCCCCATCTTATTGTATTAGAATCACTTCTATAAGGAACATTTCTACAGTCAAATTTTAAAACTAAGTTCTTCTCCGAAAAAGCAAATAACCTGGCAAAAGTAAATCCAAGTAGTACATTTGGTTTGTCAGATGCTATTTAGGGCACTGTGGACCCTCTAAGTATGGTAAGAAAATCTTTCTTGAATGTTCAACACCTATGAGATCTATGCTGCGAAAAATGCCACTCTGTCTTCTACTTCCATTTTTCTCTAGTAGACCCAAAATCCTTAAAATGTTTATTCTGGCATTATTTTCCAGTTTTTCCAGTTTGTCTAACATCACATTGTTTTTGTTTTAGAAGAAATGGGCCTGGATTTTCATAAACAGTGTAAGCTGTGGTGTACAAACATGGTGGCCTCTTGTGCAGAGTAGTTATTAAAATAGTCACCCTAGGGTCCATTTGTGCACACGTACCCCTCTTTCACAGGTAATGGTGTACAGTATCTTGCATGGAGCATGTTCTACACCACTGTGTACTGATAACTACAAGTAACCACTCTACCATTGTGTTTGGACATTCTAATGTCACTGTTTACCATGTTGCAACTGTAGGAGATGCCACAGATTCAGTGAATCCAGCCATGTAGTATGAGAATGAAAGCTCACTGGGTGTGGGTTTGGTTGTGGCAGTCAGCTTCAACCACATATAATGGTGTCATGTGACTGCTCAGACAGGATTTCATCTGTTTGACAAAGAGTTGTTTTTCTTTACACTAACAAGCTGCTGTGCGTGTATATTACTGATGTTACTTACAACCACACGTCCATTCAGCACTGTTGTTCTGTCTGTTCATGCTGGCCACAGTCTTGAGTATGATGTGCGCTGTCATGGCAACCAGAGGTTTATAACTATTTGGGGCATGGTTGTCATGACTGCAGACTGGGAGACATTCGTAAATTATTTTAATGGAGTGATCCTGGCTGCGAGTACATGCCATTGAATTACACCCAGTGACATCATTGTGGGGTGGAGTAGTAAGTGTCTAATATGCTGACATCTACATGCTGTATGGCATATATGCAATTTTTACAGATTTATCCAGACCTGGGGATGTTTGGGCAGGCACTGTTGCCCAGCATAACATCACCTCACAAGCATAATCACTCATGGCTGTTGGTAACGATTTGAAATGTCAGGACCCACTAGAGTGAGTTCGGAAACACAGAGACTGAACGGTCAAAAAACGGCTTACATATACTGAATCTGAGATGGTCGTTTCTCAGAATATACTCTTTCTCCCAGGTATGCTGATCTTGGAGTTGTTATATATAAGTTTGGGTGTGGGGGGCTTGCTCCCCTGCAAAAAAAGATGTTGAAAGGAGAGGAGCAATCTTTGAGATTTGTTCTTTTCCAGGGTTTTCATTTCTTTTTTGGCTGGTTGGCACTTGACGTTTCAAGTACCAGCATTTCAGTAGGGAGCCATGGCTGTCTTTTTATTTCTGTATGCCATCTACAGTTGTACAGTTACAGCAGTATGTTTTGTCTACACTTCTACAGCATGTGAATGATGGATCATGCTGTGGATCATCATTTGCAAACATAGTGCATACCTAATTTCATTCAAGCACACATGAATGTATGTCACTACTGCATTACTTAAGGTCTCTTATGAATTGCACAGGGCTTTAGTTTGTGAACTTTACCATGTGCTAGCCCTACACAATTGCAGAAAAATTTTATGAATCTTGCTTGCACTGCTCAATTTCCCTTCTTTAAATCTACTATCCATATTTTTCAGAGAAAAGCAAATATATATATATATATATATATATATATATATATATATTTTTTTTTTTTTTTTTTTTCCTGATCATGCCTCTCAACCTTCAAGCATTAAAAATCATAGCACTGGAATTTAAAAATCATAACAAAGGATCATAAATAGGAACAGTTTCTTATTTTTTCACAGCAGAAGGTGTTTATGTACTAGACCCTATATAGGTAGAGATAATGAATATTTGTGTATACTTCATTTATATATTTAATAAAGTAAGGTATGGTTAATACAAAGCCATTTCATGGAGACAAGCTTATAGAGCAGGTAGTCTGCACATGAAATAGCACGGCTATCAAATCTCAGCACAATCTAATCTAGTCTAGTGCCAAACTCCACAGGCCTTCCAAAGAAATCTCTGTATAACCCGGTTCACAACCTACAGTAGCCCACACAAATACAGGTCTGGAAAACATGGACATGCAATTTCCAAATGTTTCCATAGCCAGCTTGACAGATATGGGCATCCTGAGACAATGTAGCAATTGTCTCATGTTCATGGGCAGCCATTTAATCCTTAAACAAACACAGTTTGCAAGAGGTGCACATATAGTTTCACTGAAGACAAAAACATACAAACAAGGTTGTCAAGAACACACACACTATATCCATCACACATAATGTCAACCTCAAACACAGACCAGCTTATGCTGAGGCAGTAAAAAGCAATCCTCCCAAACCTCAAAGACCTCCTAAGCCTGTAAATGGCAACAGCTACTCTCAGCAATCTCTAAAACACTCACCAAACATCACACAAATGGCTACACTCAGAAGAGCCCCCTGGGCAAAGCCCATAACTCAAACAAACACATTGCCAGAGCTCTTGTCATATGGGGACTCCATTGTATGGCACAGAGATACCTCACTAACAAAACTGAACAAGGAGAAAATAACAGTTAGTCACTTATCTGGAGCCAGGATCCACCAACTTACACAAACACTCAAGTCACTACACCACAGGTGCCAGTATGATTCTGTCATAGTCCATGTGGGTGTAACTGACCTGAGACATACTTTCCTGAACTATATGAAGAGAAACATTGTTGATCTCTCTGAGCATATGTCTCAGGCAGGTAAGTGCTTTGTATTTTTTAAACATTCTACCTTCACCAAGGATGATGCCATAGTATGAACAATAGATGATTGACTTCAATAACTGGCTTAGTTTCTGGTGTCTTTCCACTGGGATAAATAGGATCATAGGCTCACAGGAGGTTACTAGGCTATTGGCCCTGAGGCCCTTATAAGCCTAGCCAAGAGTTTAGCCCATATTTAGACAAGTCAGCACCCAGAGCCCCTGTCCAGCAGGGAACAGGTGGAATCCCAGGGATGTATTTTCTGTTTCCCATCCAGTTATCCAAGTTGAGCTTAAAAGGGATAATGAGGTACTCTGCTTGATGTGGAGAGGGAGTCTATTCCACAGATGGGGGAGTCTCTGGGACACAAATCTGCCCTGCCGACAAGTCCTATTGATATCACAGACCAAGTTGAGGTCGCGCATATGGGTTGCTCGAGTGGAGCTTGACTTGCGGATGTGCAGCAGTCCCATCAAGGCAGGGTCTGAGATTGCTTTGTATGCCAGACAGAGGTCACATCTGAGGAGTCTGTGTGAAACTGAGTAGAGGGACAGGGCTTTTAACCTATCTGTGTAGGGTAGGTATTTGAGGCCCTGGATTCTCCTGGTGAGGAACCTCTGTGGTCTCTCCAGCTGCTGCATGTGCTTTGCAATGTGTATGCCAAAGGGGGAGTTATACTCAATAATTGGCCTTATAAGGGAAGAATACAGGGATCTTATGATCACTCAGTCCCTGGATGAGATACCCTTACTTATGATGTGGGCTATGTAGAAAGCTTTCTGTACAACAGAAGCAACATGGTGGTCAAAAGTCAGGTTGTTATCAACCTGGGTGCCCAAATCCCTTACTACTGATTGTGTACTTAGGAAGTTGTTATTAATGTGATAATATGTGGGGACATCACTTTCCCCAAAGGGAATGATGATGCATTTTTTGGCATTCAGACTGAGGCAATGTTTCTGGCACCAGTTATTTGTTTGGGTGAGATCCTCTTGGAGAATTGATGACTGCACCCAGCTTGCAGTCATCAGCAAATTTGGTCATCCATAGCCCACTGATTTTGGCCTGCACATCAGAGAAGTACATCCCGAATAACAGAGGCCCCAAGACTGATCCCTGGGGTATGCTGCTTTTTACGGGTCTACAGCTTGAGGTGGCTTCCCCTATTTTGATTTGGAGGGTTCTATCAGTGAGCCAATTTGCTACCCATCTGGTAACATATGGATTGATGCCTAGTTGAGAGAGTTTATCTACTATGACAGAGTGGGGAATAGTGTTGAAGGCTTTGGCCAGGTCAAAGTAGGCAGTTTGCACTGTCTTCCACTCGTCCATGGCTTTGGTGACTTTCTCAAAGAAGTCTACCATATTTAACAGACATGACTTCCCCTTGACAAAGCCAAACTGTGTGGGGTCGAGTGTTTGGAGGTTGCCAATGTCCCTGTTAATGAGGTCCATGATAATCCAGTCCATGGCCTTGCAAATCAGGCGAGTTAGGCTGATGGGTCTATAATTTCCTGGATTGGTGGATGCTCCACCTTTGTGTAAAGGGATGACAGTGGCTGTCCTCCACTCGGCTGGGACAAAGCCGGTACTCAGTCTTTGGTTGAATAGGGTGCCTAATGGTGCTGCAAGTTCATGCCTGAGTTCATGTAGGATGCAGCCTGGGATGTTATTGGGTCCCATGGAGGCTGCATTTTTTGCCTTTGAGAGGGCAGTGATGACCTGTTCTCTAGAGATAAGGGGTGGATGGCAGTTACTGGGGATGTCCTGATTCACTGGTGGGGAAACAGAGGGAAGAAGTGTTTGTTGAATCTGTCAGCCAGTAGATTGGTTATATCTGCAGCATTTCTGTATGTAGTGTCATTGACCACCAGTTCTGAACAGATCTGGGTGCTTCATTTAAGATTGCAGACATATGCAAAGAAGGCCTTATGATTGTATCTAGTAGATGTGGCCAATTGGACTTGAAGTTTGCTTTAGAGGATTTCATTAGTGCTCTTATTTGCTAGTTCAGGCTAGGAGAGACTGCTTCCAATTGGGCACCTGCTGCTTCTTGGTCCTGGACAGCAATTTTTTCCTTTTGTTATATAGTTTATTTATTGCAGATGTCCACCAGACAGGTTTACTCTTCCTTGCAGAGGATGATTTTGTCCTGTCAGGTATTCATGATTCCAAGCATCTATATAAATGCTTATATAGTACTTCAGTGTAGATTTGGACATTGGTTCAAGTTCCTACAGTGGGGGAGGGGGCCGTGAGCTTTGGAGAAGTTTTTTTGTTTCACCCTAGCTAGAGGGGAGTCAGGGGGGATGGTGACTTAGAAAGTGACCACATTATGGTCAGATCTTGCCAGGGAGGATGATACCATAGGGGTGCTGCAGTGGTTACTCATGTTGGTTAATACCAAGTCCAAGATATTATCACCTCTTCTTGGGGTATCGACTAGCTGTTCCAAGGCATTTGTATTGATAAAATCGAGGAATCTCTGAGCATTTGTGTTCTGACATGAGCAGTTTTTCCAATATATGGTCAGGTAATTAAAGTCATTCAGGATCAGGGTAAAGGGTTGAATCTTGATAAATATGAAGAGGTCCAGACAGGTGGAGTAGGCATCTTGAGTCAAATTTGGAGGCCTGTAGCTAGCTATAATTTGAATAGGGGTCTTGTCAATGGTTAACTGCACCCGGAGTGTCTTCTGTGCGTCATACTGTTTGACCACCCTGGAGGTGTGTGTGTATTTAATATATATTGAAACTCCACCTCCTTTGGCTTTACTACCCACATTTTAGGGTTGGAATGTATGATAGAATGAGTAACCAGGTAAGGCTGGGGTGCTGTCCGCAGCTTTGAACCAGGTTTCTGTGACTGCACAAATGTCAGCATCTTCCAGGGTTAGGAATGCTTGCAATGAGTGCAGTTTCATGTTTAGACTCCTAGTGTTTAGCAGCGTGACCTTTAGTTTGCATTTTGTTGAGATTTTTATGTTGGTAGTATTGACCTCATGACTTTCTATATTTGTCAGCGTGGGAGGACATGGTTAACCAACCAGGAGTGCCGGCATCTCTCTCCCCTAACCTACTGAATATTGCCTAAAACTTTAACCACTTCCTTAGAGCCTATTTTAGACAATGCCAAATTGACAAACTTGCAGACATAGCAAACAAAACCCCAAAAACTAACAGTATTACTGTTCAATGCTAGGTGCCTAAACAAGAAACTCCGCACACTACAGGATCTTCTCACTTTTTAGAATATAGACATCTGTGCCATTACCAAGACATGGCATAAATCTGCAGAATGTACTCCAGCAGTGCAAGGCTTCAGTGCCTTCCACACATTTAGCCATTAGCCACACAGACAGAGACAAAAGGTGGAGGGGTCTCAGTCTGTATTAGTAACAAGCATAACTCTATGCTGGTTAAACAGGATGATATCCTGGAATTTGTCCACGTACAAATCACTATACTCAAAGTACCATACCAGATCCTATCAAGCTATAAGTCACCGAACGTGACCCTAGATTCCTATAGTTCATACCCAGACCTACTGGAGACATTCACCATTAAACCAAATACCCTATTCATGGGAGACTTTAACTACCCATCTATAGAATGGAAAACATATACTGCCCCATAGTCACAGGCACAACGATTCATGGACTTTATTAATACAAATACCCTTAACCAGATAGTGCACACACCCATCACAGGTTCAAACATACTGGACCTGGTATTCACCAATATGGCAGAGTGCTGCACCCCTCTCCCCCAGTGTCATGTCCTCTTTGTGATGTTGGACCACAGAGCTGTCTCCTTCAACCCTGTAACAATTAGGAACTATTCCAATGCAAACTATATCATATTAAGCAATAGTTTGTCAAAATTCCATGCCCCTTCCAACCCTGAGTTCAACACCATCTATGTAGAATTGTTCACAGAGACCCTGTGCAACCATGAAAATGGTTATATAGAGGCTGCTTTACCTACCAGAAGTAAGCCCAAAACAAACTCTAAAAACAAACCATACTGGTGGAATCCTAAACTTAATAGGTTATATAACAAAAGGAAAAAAATCATGGCTAAAGTCTGGAAGAGCTACTCCCATAATGATAGGAGCTCTCTATTTAAACTAAACAGAAAACTAAGAGGACTAATTAAGTCCAACAAGGACAGTTACATGGTCAAGATAGCTTTACAGGCTAAAGACAACCATGAGGCCTTTTACAGCTATGTCCAAAACCTCAAAGGCAGCGCACATCTTTGTGCCGAACTGGTGGTCAAAAGTGCCACCTTCACTGAGGAGAGCGACATAGCTGGCTGACAAATTCAGCTCAAATTTCAACCCCCTCAACTACCCCTGCCTCTCCCCATGAAATATCTACTTGCATAACCCATCTCAACAATTAACAGGCAGCAGGTCCTGGCAGCTCTCACTAAGGCCAAAAACACAGCCTCAGTGGGCCCCCGACAATATCCCAGGATGCCCCCTAAATAAGGGGCCATTTGAGTCAATTTTCAACTATAGTCTCACAAAAGGTTTTGTACAGAGAGAATGGAGGACTGCAACAGTTATCCCACTTCACAAGGGTGGACTATTAGTCTGACTAGTGTAATATGCAAAGCTATGGAATGAATTATCATGGAAATGATCAACAACGATATAGCCATCCTTCAGATGCTGAACCCAACCCAGTTTGTCTTGGTCAAGGGAAGGTCATGTCTACTAAACTTCATGGACATCTTTGAGAAAATGGTGTATACCAGCTATCTGGACTTGACAAAGACATCTGATACAATAGCCCACTCGGGTATAATTGACAAACTCACCAAAGTGGCAATAAACCCCTACATGACTTGCTAAAGTGCCAGCTATCTCACAGACAAGACTCAGGAAGTCAAGATTGGAGAGACCACCTCCACTAACAGACTGGTCATCAGCAGGGTACCTCAGGGCTCCATGCTAAGACCACTACTATTTGGCAACTGCTTCTCTGAGGTAAAGGCTGACCAAGTTCACAGATTACTGCAATTTGGAAGCTATCATAAATTCCCCCCATGACACAAACATCTTACAGGAGACTAACACAGACAAATCACTGGTGACAAAGTCATGGATTACAACTCAATGCTAAGAAATGCATTATAATGCTTTTTGAGGAAACTGCCAGCCTGGCTAATTACTCCATCTATAAGACACCCTTAAGAATGGTAGTCAGGATCTGGGGACATATGTAGACAGTAATCTAACCTTTG
This sequence comes from Protopterus annectens, assembly GCF_019279795.1. Taxonomy (NCBI): domain Eukaryota; kingdom Metazoa; phylum Chordata; order Ceratodontiformes; family Protopteridae; genus Protopterus; species Protopterus annectens. The sequence goes on from NC_056751.1 coordinate 440,284,275, forward strand.
ACCAACATGTAGCCAAGCTAGTAAAAAAATCATTCTATGTCGCCCAACTTCTAAGTAAGGGCATGGCATCCAGGACCAAGGAAGTCATAGTGCCACTTTAGTTGGTCCTTATCAGACCCATCATTGGATATAATGCCCTCTTCGGCATGCACTTACACAGATATGTGCAACAGTTGGAATGCCCACAAAGGTTCCTTACCTGGAGAATCCACGGTATAAACACATTGTCATATATGGATTGCCTTAAACCCCTATCTCTATAGTCAGTCTCCTGCAGGTTAGAGAGAGGCAATCTATGCCTGGCATACAAGGCATCCTTGGATCCAGCACTGATGGACATTTTGCATATCCACAAAATGAGCAGCATCAGAACCACTAGATTCAATGATTTAAATTTTATTTGATACATGAGACATGTTGGTGAGATAGATATGTGTCTCAGAGGATCCCCATGCTCTATCAAGAACAGGCTCCCGATCTATGTGAAGCAGAGTTCATCCCTAACCCTATTACAGTGTATCCTTGATAAAAAGGTGGGAAATTGGAAATTCTCCCTTGTTCTGGCTCCATGTTTCTGACAGACAGAGGCAGACAATAATGTCCAAACTAACATTCCCCCCTTACATAACTTCTAGAAATTTCCTAAATAACATACCCCCTCCTAATAAACTCCCATGATACATAGAGACACAGTTGGGTTGGATTGCACAGCTAGGCTTATAAAGGCCCTGGCCATTCACCTAGTATATACCTATGAACCTCTGTAACCATACACAGGTCTGTCTTTATGAGAAGCATCATAAATCTATGAGGAACAATGCAAAAACTGAATGTCAAAAATCATAGCACTATGCCTGAATTATAGCAGTTGAAAGATGTTTCTGATATCATAGCGGTAATGAAGTCTTGTTGGCTGAAATGTACTTGTATTTTACCTAATCCTCTGCAAGTTAATTCTTGGAAAGAGAGAGAGACAGAGAGAGAATGTCTTGTTGACTATCTTTTAATTTAAATGAAATATCTGAGGAAGATATTTTAGAGAAGCTCATCTTCAGATAGGGCAGATGGCCAATTTAATGGAGGAAATCAGGACATTCACTGTTCAAAAACTACTTCATAAGCTAAACCCCACTACACACACTGCTATCAATCTTTTGAATCATTACCATCGCTGACAACCCTTTAGATTACCCTGTCTCTATTCTCATCAACGATGATCTGTCCTAGAAAACTATATAACTGTTATCTGGAAAAAGTCACTAATTATTCCCTTATACAAAGGAGGACACCCCACTGAATTCTGTAATTATTTCCCTATAGCCATTCTTTCTCTATCATCAAAAATCCTTGAAAAATGTATGCAGTCCTAACTTCTCAAACCCTCAATAGACATCAACCTCCTCTCCTCCACCCAGCATGGCTTCAGGTCACTCACAGCACTATTATGTCTCTTCTTAATTTCAACCACCAAATTAATCTTCACAGGAACTCTGAAAACTTTGTTTCCTCTCTATTCCCTGACTTAGCTTAGGTCTTTGACACTGTATCCCATCAGATTCTTATCCAGAGACTATCCTCACTAAGCTTTGACACCCCCTCCCTCTCCTGGTTTCAAAGCTTTCTTAACAGGCTGCGGGCAGTAAAATGGCAGAAAGAACAATCACCATTCTTGCTCATTTCAGCTAGTGTGACAAGGTTTAGACTTGGGTCCCATATTCTTCAACATTTTTATTAATGACACAACTGTTATTTAATATGCTAATGATGCTACACCGATAATTACAGCTAAGTCCCTCCAAGAACTTCAGCAAAAGACTAAAACACTTTTTCTTCTGTAGAAACCTGGCTCAACAATTCTTACCTCCTACTGAATGCTGAGAAAACCAAGTTTTTACAAGAAAATTTGCAAATAAATTACTTCCCCATCACCTTATCAAATAACACTCTCATTGAACTTGTGTCCCTTAGTGTCATTATAGATAATCACCTAAAGTCTAATATACTAATAATAACAACCTATCAAGAAAACCCACAGAAAAATTGACTCCTATATCATCATAGAAAACACTTTTTTTAACTATTAATACAAAAAAAAAAAAAAAAAAAATAGGTTCTGTATATCTACAACCTTCACAACTATATGTTGCTCCATCTAGACCAACTCTGCCAACAAAAAATTAACAATGTTAGGATAGCTAAATTTATCACTAACCACTCTGGCAAATTCCACCACTGCCTAGCATTAAACAGTTAGTCTGGCTAGAACTTCCACCCTATCTATCACCCAGTGAGCAACTGTTCATACTAAAATCTATAAACCCCAAAACTGTCCTGCAAGCCTTCATGGAATATTACACCCCTGCATGATCACTGTGCTCCATGGACAAGTTCCTATTAACCATAACTAAAAGCCATAAATCTGCTGGTCTGTTCTTCTTCTCAAATTATGTCTCCAAAATCTTGAATTCTAACCCTACTACCATCAGGCAATAGGCCAACCTATCCAGATCCAAAAACATGCTAAAACAAGACTTTTAACAGTATGTGGCTCTGCTCTTGCCCCTCTACTGGCTGGACTACTGCGGCTCTTACACACTTGCATTACCCATATACACATACACACACACACACACACACACACACACACACACACACACACACACACACACACACACACACACATACGTATATATATATATATATATATATATATAGACAGATATATATATATATATATATATATATATAGACAGATATATATATATATATATATATATATATATATATATATATATATATATATATATATATAGACAGATATATATATATATATATATATATATAGACAGATATATATATATATATATATATATATATATATATATATATATATATATATAGGGAGGCACAGTGGTGCAGTGGTTAACATTGTTGCCTCACAGCAAGAGGTTCTCCAGTTCAATTCTTGGCTGGGGTGCCTTCTGTGTGGAGTTTGCATGTTCTCCCTGTGTTCGCGTGGGTTTCCTCCGGGTACTCCGGTTTTCTCCCACTTTCCAAAGACATGCATCTGGAGCATTTCTCCCCGGGCCTCCGCTGAAAACAGGCTCTGTGGAACCTAGTTGGACATTCCCGGTCAACAAATGTTAAATAAAATATATATATATATATATATATATATATATATATATATATATATATATATACACACCTCTACAAAGTAGATTCTCAATGCAAATGTGCTAGTGTCTTCTATCCCTTTGCATTTACTGCCTTTATTTACCTCCTGACAAGTTTTTCTGTCCAGCAGAATTCCAACTCTTGCTGACTTCCTTCTATATCTACTTCAACTTCACTACGACTTTCCTTTACTCTGTATCACCTAACAAGTATATGCACTACTCAGATTTCCTCACCTCCACTATGCTTTCTACTAATATCTCCAAAACCTCCTCTCTCTCTTATTTTTACTACCTATAAATGTAAAATTGGAATTTGACATTTTAAACCTAACCTGTATAACAACTTCTCATGTATTATGTAATGACTCTATATTTTTCTTATTGTATTTTTCTCTCACTAGTATAGATGCTATTACTGTATATCCATGTTATAATTTTAAGTTTTACATTTTCTTTATTGTATAAAATTACTTATCTTGCAACTAGAACTTTTCTACTAAGGCCTCCAGTGAAAAGGGGCTACCATAGCCCAGGCAGACTACCCAGTCAACAAAGCAATAAATAAATTCATAAAATAAGAATATTGTAAAATTGCAATACAGATTAAATCCATTTTAAAATTCCTTGTTTTCTCAGTAATATAAACCAAAAACATGCACTTCTAAACTAATTTAGTAGGATGGCACCAAACTTTCCCACCTATGTTTATAGATTATTACTAGGCAAACTGTCTTTGCATGCCATTTCAAGCCTAGCCAATTATCCCATTAGAGAATCAAAGCTTGCATCTTGTGCCTGCAAGGTAAGCACCTTAACTATTATACCAACCTCTAACCCCCAAATTAATCAAACTACCTAGTGTGGGAATAGAATCCACAGCCTTTAGCACCAAAGATGTGTGTGCTACCTGTTGACCTACTGAGCTAAAATATTTAATACTAGTATCTGCATGCTGCTGCTTGTTTGGCAGCCATATTGGATAGAACCCTGCAGACTGATGTTCTGTCATTCTTAGCATTGTTTCTGTCATAGCCTGGTTCACTACTTCCCTGATATGATGAACTGTAAATAGCCTTTCTTAAGGTTATAGTATCACTTTCTGTTTTCAGAGGGAACCACTGTGGATTTGTCCTTTCTTGACAGCTCATTGATTCTGTTGTTTGATTGCTTTCTTTATGTAAGTTGCTATACTTCACTTCCTCATATGTCCCACCTGTATACTAAATATGTCGCTGTCAGCATCACCATGACTGTGCGTCAGTTAAGCTTCTATGTGGCTTCTCATATCATCATCTCTTTCTATTTTGTGTACCCTGCTTAACAAATGTCACCTCTTTTCATGCTTCTTTAAATTAATTTTGTTTTTCCCACAAGCTCTCTCCTAACTTGTCTCCTATCTACTAATCTTCATGCTTTGTACATTCCTGTAAAGTTATAGAACTCCCACTTTACCTTGCTATATAACTACTGTGTACTTTTAAGGGTTTCTGTGGTAATATTGCCTGTAACTGTCACTTCAACTAAACTTTCTGTCATGTCTCCATCACTTCTCTGATGTCCTTCACAACTCATTAGCTTTCTTCTGTGTTGTCCTTTCTTCCACCCAGTTCTCTTACTCTGCCATTCTCATCTATCCCACCCTAATATCTACTACTTTCACAATTTGTCTTTGTTGGAGCATTTTGCTTTGATATTGTCCAGCTGTCTTTTTCTAAGCTGATTTGAACCACTTTAGAGGTTCAAAATTTCAGCAAGACAAACAAAACACAATGTATGCTCCTTAGTCTCCTTCCATGTCACAAAATTTCAAGTCTGGAGTCCCTTATATATCCTTTTTATGTATCTATAAATCTTTCCTATGTATTACCATCTTGGTAGTAATTCCTATCTTACTCCATAAATTGAACACACTTTCCCAGACCATCTTACATATCTTAGTAGTGTGCTTATTTAACCTCTTAACTTTGTAACCCCCTCCTCTGAGATAAAAATAGGAACCTACCTTATTAATAGTAGCACATTGTTTTAAAGAAGGCTTGTTGACAGAAACTGGAAAAAAATGACATCTACTTATTATTATTTTCTATGCAACATTAATAGCCATATATCAGTCTAAGAGATTGTCAATAGTTAATAGGTGCATAGGTTCATAGCTAAGTACTAGGTTAGCTGCCCTTGCAGGCCATTTTAGGCCTAGTCAGTTTTCCTTTTTCTGCTTGAATTAACCTATCCCATTTGGTTATGGATTGGCCATACCCATCGCATGGTCGATAATTATATATCCCCCTAATGAGAATAAGTAGGATCATACCAGAGATAATTTGAATGGGATAAAGCATTTTAGGAGCTGCATCTGTCTATTAGAAGTACAGGGGGAAGTCCTAGGGTACATGTTTTGTTTCCTGTCTATAGATCTAAGTTGCACTTGAAAGTGGACAGGGGTGAACTTATTTTATGGTAATGGGGAGTCTGTTTCATAGCAGTGGTATCCTGTGTGAGCTATACCTTAATAATAATTAAATATACACTAAAAAATCCTTCTTCCCTCAAAATGGCATGTTGGGGTAGCCATGCTGACATGATTTTGTTTATTTAGAAATGTCCCAACAAATCAGATAATTTTGCCTTTTCTTTTCCTTCTGTCTTGTGTCTTGATGACCAAGAATGGCAGCACTCTGAATTAATGCTTTTTTGAATATTTCTAGAGACATTGTCAGACCATTTTACTATGGCTGCTTTGATTTGTGTTAATTGTGGCATCCTAACAGACATTTGTGGTCATTTTTGTTTCACCTATGTGCAGTGGTCAGATAACTTGCTTTTGTGAAGTGTCTACTTACCTTAGATGTATATACTCCTCTTCAACTCACTTAATGTTTCAGCCATAGTTGCCAACTTTCATCTCATTTCACACCTTTGCTGATAATGCATATGTAAATAAAATTTCATACCGGCAGAGTGTATTGGAACGGACAAACTGAAATTTCAAGTGCTATAATAAATTGATGCCTCATAGAAAACTAGAAAAATTGCCTTGAGAGAATACAGAAGTTTGGATGGTAGCTTTTGGAACAGAAAAAGAAATGACTCAGTAAATTAAATTACAGTTTGCATTACTTGCATCAGAATAAGTATATTTATTATTAAGTAGGCATGGATACCAAACAAAACTGGAAGCATGAGGCACTGTACCACGCTTCTGAAAAATCTTTGAACCTCGGTAGATATTTCCAAGAAATCTTGTATACCCAGGTTTTACTGAATATATCAGTAAAGTTCAATACAGTGATTTTTCAGTCATTTAAAAAAAGTGCTTCCTGCTGACAGTTTTTTACCTCCTCAATTCTATTAATGTATTTTTTCCAACATGAAAACTTTATAGAAGCAAACATTTTCAGTACTAGACTATTAAATTATGTGTACCACAGAACATGCACATTTGGACTTCTTAAAGTACTACAAATCGGTGCATGATTTTATTTACAGGCAGGCAAATTATTTCTCTGCATGGAAAATATTAACTTCTTGTGATCCACACTGTTAAATTCTTAGCATTACTGTCAGCCTTTGCAGTAATTGTATTCACATAGTAGTTATTTATTTAACATTTATTAATGGGATAGGTCACACTGAGCTGTGGAATATTTTGGCATTATGCAAAATTTTAAAATAAACTGATTTGAAACTTGCTGAAGGGCTGAAGGGCAACACAGCTGGTTATATGATGGTAAGATCAAGGCAATCTGGTAATAAGAAAGTATGTTGTGCTCCAAAGCAAAGCAGTGCTCTCAGGTATTATCAAAGAGACTACTTTCTTTGCTTTGAGAGTGTAGGGCATTTAAATTTGGGCCCTGAGATTTACAGGTGTTCTGTCCAAGAAGATGGGATTAGTGCTTTTGGCAAATTATAATTGATTTGGTACAACTGCAATGTAGATCCAAATGGAACACCCAAACAGTTTCAAACAAGGGCCCCTTTTACAAGTAGCCTATTCATCAATAGGTCTGAAACCATTCCATCTTTGATTTTAGAGCTTTCCAGAAGTTAAGTGCATCACAATCAAGATAAAATGCAGACTATATAAAAGGGATAAGCCCGTATCTGCCCTGGGGTTAGCACCAATTGTTTCATGTACTTAGGCTCAGATTCTAAGCTTTATTAACAGGGAGAGTCTCTTCTTCTTTGCCCCTGTTTGACTTGGAGAAAGGCAAGGAAGTAGATGTTATTACTTAAACTGAGGACATATTTATCTTGGGTGTTTTAATATCATGGATGCAGGCATTGGACTAATATTTGTGGACAGTATTTTGTCACAATAACATTTTCGTTATTTGACATCCAGTTATTTAGACCTGTAAGTGTTTATTAAGGTATTTTTGTTTGCTCATACTCAGTAGTATTGAGACTTTTATTAGGATGTTGTATTGTTATTGGTATCAGGATGAGGTTAAAATTTTGAGTCCCTAATATGCCAGTTTGTACCTACTTTTCATTGGTCAAAATTTATTTATATCTTTTGTTTATTATAGCAATAACCCATGCCTGGGTGTGGGTAATGCTGGATTTACCCACGGTTGGTGTGGTTTGGTCACGAGGGCGAAGCCCGAGTGGCCAACAAAGACAACCGTGGGTAAATCCAGCATTACCCACACCCAGAAGTGGGCTATTGCTATTATACAATGACATTATTTAAGAAATAAAATAATTACTTTTCTTAAATAATGGCATTGTATAATGCCTCCTTGCTGCCCTTCCGCAGCTGTCTGGTATTCTGCGGCAGTTCTGATGTACTGCACATGTGTATGCTTATGCAGTACATCAGAGCTGTGGGTGGAAGCAACGGAGAAAGCAAGATCTCTGTTGCTTTTTGCAAACTGTCTTGCTATGTTAAATGAGTTTAACATAGCAAGACAGCTTTAAAAAAAGCAACGGAGAATATCTGTTACTTTTTTTTAAGTTTTCTCGCTATGTTAAACCCATTTAACATAGCGAGACAGCTTTAAAAAAAGCAACTGAGAAAGGAAGATCTCTGTTACTTTTTTTAAAGCTGTCTCGCTATGTTAAACTCCTTTAACATAGCGAGACAGTGTGCAACAGAGATCTTGTATTCTCCGTTGCTGTAAAAAAGACTTATACTAATGGAAAAATTCAGAGCGACCGGACCTTTTTCCATTAGTATAAGTCTGATTTACAATGTGCATGTTGACCAATCATCGTGCATGTTTTAGAATATTAATGGGGAGTCGTTGTATAATACTAATGTGTTTAGTAACTGGCTAGGTCTCTTCTCTGGTTTTTCAATTAATCTCAACCAATTGGATATATATTAACCACAGTGGGTCACCAAGATAGTACTTTTGACAGTTTGTGGCATATACTTTCTATTAATGCAATATTTCTTATTTTTAAACATATTCTGGCACGCTCATTTTGGTATCTGAATAGATCCAAATAATAGACAGCTTATTGTCATGGATCTGGAAACAATACTTCAAGGGCTTTGTGCCAATAAAAATGACATTGGTGTTTTTGGCATATCCGCCCAAAATGGGATTCCACAACAAACAGATCCAGTTGAAGGCTGTAATATTGCCTTTTACAGACTTCATAAAATGAAAAGTTTGAGAACAAATATTTGGCATTTGAGGCTTTTCAAGGCCTACTTGAACAAAGAAATAATGCCTAGGGGTCTGAGAATTAAGATCCAACCTTTACTGAGCAAGATTGATGATACATTGACCAATGAATGGTCTCAGGCCCAACAATAGACATCTATGAACTTTGTTCGAATTTTAAGCTCATATTATGAACGAACTATAGAAACTAATACCAAAGAGGTCAGTGACCTGTGTGAGGAATTTAAAACCTATGAGGGACATTCACAATTCTCTATGTGCCTCAACAAGCTGTCAAAAGAACTTCTTGTGTTTGAAAAACAAATCAAGGATAAAAAAATTAAAAAAATTAACAGGGATCTAACCGATTACCAAAGGGGACGACCTTTTGACACTACTAAGACTGTCAGGTTTATGGATACCAGACAGACCTTAGGTAGTAGAAACAAAAAGAGACCGAGCTCAATACTGAAGGGGTCTCATACATATAGCAGTATATCAGCGGACGATTCCTCCACTACAGACACTGAAGGGGTCAACACTATGGAATCCCTGGTTTCTAAAAAATCCAAAAACCATACCCACCCTTTAAACATATTAGGAGGAGGGGTGGGAGGAAACATAGAAGGTACAAAGTTAGATACAATCGAGGGCCTTTTACAAACACTCATGAGACAATAGATTACAACATTTTGAATATTTCCAGCACTGTTTTAACAGATGATCAAAATAAACCTTTGAATAAAGGTTTGAACATTGTCCCTGTGTTTTTTTGTGGATGAATCTGATATAGTAAATGATATTAACGATTCTTGTTGGAGGATTAACCTTAAACTTTTCTTTGGGTCCAGACAAAACTCTCAAAGATCTAATGAATTTACATATCACAAATCTAATTTTGTTCCACCCATGAACCGAAATGTAGCTATTTTCCAACAGGCAGTACTTAAGGACATACATTTCAGGCTTGATCAGTTTGTCCCTGTCAGACACAGTCTATCAATTACTGAACAACAGGCATTACAACAACTAAGAGACAATAAAAACACTGTCATTACTCAGGCGGATAAGGGTGGGGCCATAGTTATCATGGACACAGATTATTATCTGGGGAAGGGAAATGGACAATTGTCCAGCCCTTCCCATTACATGAAAATGCCTATTGACCCCATACCAAACTTCAAGCAAGAAATTGATGAGTTTTTGGATCTGGCAGTCTCTGAGGGTATTATTTCTGATATGGTGAAGGCACATCTCAAGGTAAATAATCCTCAGAAACAAACGTTATATCTTTTGCCTAAGATACATAAATCCCTCAGTAAACCCCCTGTAAGACCGATTGTTTCGGGTATGGGTTCTTTAACTGAACCACTATCTGAGTTTTTAACATTATATCTTAAACCACTTCTTGGCTTTATTCGTGTCAGAATACAGGACATCACACAATTTTTACAAATAATTTCTGATGGTCAGCTCGAACCTGAATGGTTATTATGCACTCTGGATGTCAAAGCCTTATATACCAATATACCACACTGGGCCGGATTGGAAGCTCTCAATTTTTGGCTAGAGAAAGCACAACTATATCCTGTGGGCTTCAACACACTTTTGGTTTGTATGGCAGAACATGTTCTGAAGAAAAATGTATTCCATTTTCAGGGTGAATGTTATTGGCAACTCAAAGGTACTGCTATGGGAACTTCTTTTGCTCCCGTATATGCAGACCTTTTCATGGGATAGATTGAGGAGCATCTAATTTATGATTCCACTCATAATTTATATCTTGAAGAACTGGATATTTGGCGTAGATATCTGGATGATTGTTGGTTGGTTTGGCGTTCGGTTGAGGAGTATCTTGCAGAATTTGTGTTGTATATAAATCAGAATAAATGGGGCATTGAATTTACATCAACTAGCAAGTGGTCTGAGATTAATTTTCTGGATGTTACTATTACTCGGAATCCAGATGATACTTTACAAACTAAAACATTTCGCAAATATCCCCAATATAACAACTTGTTACATGCTACTAGCATGCATCCCAACCACATCATTCGGAATATACCCAAATCTCAGTTCCTCAGGATTCGTAGAATTTGTTCCTCTGATAATGAATATGAAGAATCCCAGCAAGACCTGGTTAATAAGTTCAGAGCTAGGGGATATAATGAGCTTGACATCCAGGGTGCCCGACAGGTTGCCTCTAACTCAACCAGAACTTCACTTCTCACATATCGTGACAAAACCCATACTGAACAGGATGACTCCATCCGCTTCATTACTACACTTGGACAAAACATCAATTTAGTTAGAAATGTCATTTCTAAACATTGGAACATTCTTATTGCTAATGATGAATTAACACCTTTGATTGGTGATACGTGTAAGTATGGGTATAGAAGAGGCAGGACACTAGGTTCCTTTGTTTCTTACTTCAAAAGAGTTAGCTCGGCAGGAGCTATACATCACCAATTAACTATGACAAGTGATAGATTATGGGGCATGTATAATTGTGGCCATTGTTCATCTTGTCCATTTATTTTTACATCTAAACAGTTCACTAGCAAGAACACCAAGGTATATGACATGAAATTCTTTGGTAATTGCAATAGTGATTGGGTTGTATATCTCGTAACATGCACATGTGCCTCTTTCTATGTTGGACAAACATCACGACCACTTTGTCTGCGTATGTCTGAGCATCTTAGTGACATATGAACCAAGAGAGAGACTAATGCCTTATATAAACATTGTTTACACCACAACTCAGCTAGATTCCACTTCACTGTTATTGATAGGATCCTTGGTGATAGATCCAATAAACAGGGTTGGCACTCAATCCTTACAAAGAAAGAGAAGTATTGGATCATCAAACTGAGTGCTTTGTTTCCACCTGGTTTGAATGACCATTTGTAAATGTATGAATTTTTATTATTATTCTTATTCTTAGTAATTATGTTTACTATTACTATCACATGTATTGTCATCAGAAATGTAATTTTATTTTATATATTTTCTTTTTATTTTCTTTTTATTTTTATACAGTAAACAATTGGATTTTGTGAAGAATCCTATTGGATGGTTTACTCTATATATGTATGTGTGTCACTTTATATTAGTAGCTACCTTTGTTCCCACTGAAGAAAGCCTGCTGGCTGAAACCAGTCTGGGTTGTACACTACCTTATGGATTTATATTAAATTAATGTATTGACCTCATTGGTTTTTGTGCTTTTTCACTGTGTTTGGTGCTGGTGCTTTTTGTTTACTCATATTGGTTCCAGCCGTGCACCTGGTCCTACTTGCAGAGGTTTCATTTTTGGTTATTACTTAAACTCACCAATAGATCATGTTCAACATCAAGCGAGATAGGCCTGAGATTACTTACATGAAGATAAGGAAAAATTCTTAAAGAATGCAGCTGAGGTATATCTTGTGTAGTGCAACTCCAGGTCTTAGAGGTGAATCCCTGCTACTGTTGTGGGGTGGCTAAGAATCTCCAATGCAGTTCAAGGCATGCCTCCATGCTAAAATATTTAGAGAAGCCAAAATGGAGGGAAGTGAACCAGAATAAACCAAGTTTGATCGTGCCCTTTTGTCAACATATCAAGTAGGCAGGCTAATCAAGGCCTAGGCATCATTTTAATGACATTGACTCTGTCCTTGAATAAAGAGGAGTGAAGACAACATTTCTTAACCTCTAAGATTTCTGTGTTTAACTGCATCAAATGAAGAGTGCTTTGAATTACTAGAATTTATAAAAAAAATAACACTCGTACTTTTACCCACTCATTGACCAAATCAAACCAGAAATAGATATGCTATTCTGCACTAAGGTAGTATGTAATGAGAAAACACTGAGTTTATTCTTGATGAGTTTCAAATAGGCATTCATTAATAATTTGGAAACCTTGGCTGAGAGAGTTCATTGAGAAAAGATGATTGGAATTTGTCGGCATAGACCAGTCATGATCTACTTGTCTTCAAGAAACTTTACTGATATAATCTCATGTTCATTTTCCATTTTGTGTGTGTGTGTCTGTGTTTGCATTAAGTTTGAAAGAAGTCAATGACTATCTTCTGATAGCAATTGGAAGCTTATTCCATAATTGTAGAAGGCATTGTATAATGCATCTGTTACATTTTTGGGCATTATTAATATTTATTTTACTGTTAAATTACATGGGGCCGGATTTAGGGATTTACTTGCACGGAGTCTAAGAGTAGTGTAAGACGGCAGACAGCCAATATGTCTGCCGAGCGATCCAGCAACAGCCGGCAGGGGCATGCATGAGAGCTTCTAAAGCTACTCTTGCACGGACAGTGTTATGGTATGCAAATTAACTCATTTGCTGCTGAAAGCTATGCAAATGAGGTAAATTTGCGATCCAGGAAACACTAACCTGTCCGTGGAAGAGTAGTGTTATTTGTAGAAATGTACTCCATTGGTAACGGAGTACCGTTCTGCAAATAGCTAAACGGAGCTATGACAGCTCCAAATAAAGGATGCATCTAGTTGAGGAAGCATGCCAATGGCGACATATAAGGCCATTGGCATTTGCAAATGTTGTAAATCCTTAAAATCCAGTTTTTTTTTCCCCGATTGCCGATGTTTAAGCGTAGCGCAGCAGCTCGCAAACGTGCTGCACTTTAAATAAAATGAAAAAAAGTGAAAAATAGCCACAAATGGGCATTTTCACTAAAAAGCTTGTTCTGCCATGCAGGTGAATGGCAGGCTGAAAACAACATGGCCACTGAATAGTGGTTGCTAAGGGTGGGAAGCTCAGTGTGAGAGATGTAACCAAGCATTAGTAGGCAATCCTATGCAAATGAGGATAAGGAAAATCTGCATAAAAAGCAGTATCTATCTTAAAACCTAAAGTGGGATGGGTGAAATGATTACCAACATGTATATGTGTACAGGCCATACAATTCCTACACATATATTTCTCAGTCTGCCTCTTATAGGCAGAGGTTCATTCAATAAAAAATGCCCACGGGTGGAGCCTGATAGTACAGAGGCCTGCTCTGTGGAATTCAGACTCATACTGGATACTATCAGGCTCCACCCGTGGATCGAGGAATCGCCTGCAAAATCAATGTACACGACGACTACATAGCCAGGAGGACGAAATAAGGTCAGGAAAGAGATAGCTTAGTTCATAATATCTCTACTTTAACTTTAACTGACTCACAATTATCTGTGTTAAACAGAGGTTTAACCTTTGTTCCGGCTCAAAGAATGGACATAACAGAGGTAATTAAAGACCTACACCTTTTTGGCAGAACTCTTACACTCAAAGCTATGTTTGGTAATTCTAATAATGCTGACTGTATATTTAGAAAGCCCAGCACTTACCTACCACCTAGTAATTCTACTATAGATCTGTTTATTGACCTTTGTGACCTTTGTGAAAAACAACTTAGAGAGAAGTCTCTAGATAAGCAAACTAATAATTTTAGTAATTTATCAGCTGCAGAGTTACAAGCTCTAGTTGAATTGAAAGAACTAAATAGTATAGAAATACATCCAGCTGATAAAGGAGGCGGTATTGTTGTTATAGACAAGGACAAATATATAGAATCTATGTTAAGTCATCTCAGTGACGTTGATACGTATGCCATTTTACCTATGCATATACTCAGTAGTGTCATAGAAAAAGTACAGTTTTTGATCTTTGATTTATTAATAACAAGCATGATATCTGAGCAACTGTTTGAGTATTTCAAGGTAGAACATCCAACAGTCCCTTTGATATATGGTCTACCCAAAATACATAAGAATCCCTTAACTCCACCTATGCGCCCTATAGTTTCTGGCTGAGGTTGGGTAACTGAGCCACTTTCTATTTTCGTAGAAAAGACTTTGCATGCTGCCTTGGCTAATTGTAGCACTGTTTTAAAGGATACCAAGAGTTTTTTAAATGAGCTAGCTAAACAAAATGAGATCATCTTAGGACAATGTTTATTTCTAACTCTGGATATTGAATCATTGTTCACTGTTATACCCAATGAATGGGGAATTGAAAATGTCAGAGAATTACTGCGTGAGAGAAACAACCCTGATACTAAGGTGAAACTTATTTGCACACTTTTGGAAATCATCCTGGAAAACAATGTGTTTATTTTTAATGATGTTTATTATGCACAAAAAGTTGGCGTAGCTATGGGCACAGCTTGTGCTAATAGCTACGCCAAGCTATCCCTAGCTAATTGGGAAGCTAAACATGTACTTTCGAATGATGAATACCAGGTTAACATCAAATGGTATAAACGTTTTGTGGATGATATTTTTTTGTTGTGGCATGGCTCAGAGCAGCGGCTACAAGAGTTTCTTTTATACTTAAATCAGTTGAATACTTTTTTGAGATTTACCTATGCATATTCTGATAAAGAAGTAGAGTTTTTGGATGTTAAAGTTACTAAAAATAATTTATCCATTGTGTCTACTACTTTGTATAAGAAAACTGTTAGAAAGAATAATGTTCTACACTATGGCAGTATGCATCCGAATCATACGAAATTCAATGTGTTGAAAGGACAGATATTTCGAACTATGAGACTTTTTAATGATGATGATAGTCTCATTGTTGCATTACAAACACTTAAACAAGAATTTTTAGAAAGAGGCTATAGTAGTAAACTTATTGATTCTCAAATAGCAGAAGGATGGCGGCATAGATCAGGTAAGTGCCAGCCATATTTTTCCTCCCTCCCCACTAGTATTAACAACAGGGATAATATTGACAATACTTTCTCAAGTGATGCTTCCACTGATACCTCTAGGAATAAACTAAGGATGCCATTGACCTTTGCCAGCAATGTGCATGTAGCATGTGATATTATTAAAAAGAACTGGGATATTCTGTCTACTGTACATGAGTTGAATGGGGTCATTGGCACGCAGCCAGATTTTGCTTTTAGAAATAATAGATCACATAAGAGTCAGCTCTGTTTCGATCCTTAAACACTAAATCAACTATAATATCTAATAGACTTGGTACATATATGTGTAGGAATTGTATGGCCTGTACACATATACATATTGGTAATCATTTCACACATCCCACTTTGGGTTTTAAGACAGATACTGCTTTTTATGCAGATTGTCGAACAATAAATGTTGTCTATTTTTGCTATTGTACTACCTGCTTCTCATTTTACATAGGGAAAACGAACAGGGTGTTTAAGGATAGAATACTTGAACACCTTAGGGATATCAGGAATGTTAAAGAAACCAGCACACTATCACTACATGTAGCTAAAGAGGGTAAAGAACATTTAGCTTTATGGTACTAGAGATTCTGCATAGTACCAAGAGAGGAGGTGACATAAATAATAGAACAGAATCTAGTGAACAGAAATGGATTTTGCGCTTTCAAGCTGATAAACCTCCTGGTTTAAACAACAGAGTCTCCCTGAAACCCTTCCTTAAAGCACGGCCATTAAAGCATTGATCTCTCTTTTAATATTTTATCATGTATATTTCAATAGTCCATCTTTTATTATTTTTTACTATTGTATTTACCAGTTTTAAGTACATATTGTTCATTTAGTCTGTTTTATTCTATTTTTAACGCTCTATATATTCGACAGATGTATTTTATCACATGGCTTTTAGCTATGATGCACATTTTATCTGATTTTTGACTGAATGTTTTAGTGTTTAAAAATGTAACTGCTGTTCTATCTTTGTTGGTCTGATGAAGCGGATGTTATTCCAAGAAAGCACTTACCTACTACAATAAAGGACATATTGATCTTCACTGCTGTGTGGAACCAGATTATTTTTCTTTTTCTTGTATTAAATAGAACATGTTGGGGGCATACATTGCTAACTCACAGACTTCCCTTGCTTTGGAACAGGCTCCCAACCGACATTAAGCCGAGTCCCTCACTGACACTCTTCCAGAGGAGCCTTGATCAGTGTATGTGAAACTGAACTGTCACACCATGGATCACTTCATCAGCTCTACTACACAGAGGCTTATGGAACTAACTCCATGGGTGGTGATAGCTGCACACTCTGGCCATACTAAAATATGCCTTCAGGCAGATAGCCTATTACCTGCCTATGTACCTATATATATATATATGTAGGGGGAACACAGTATAATAAGCCAAAGATGGATAGGTAGAGATGTGTGTAAGAGGGTGACCATGACAGGGAGCCATCCAGGACTGTCCCACCAAGCACACATCCCAATGGCACGAAAGACATGAGGTGCACATCTCTCCCACTGTACATATCAGCCACCAGTATCTGTAAGCATTACAGTGTATGTGGTCCATGTGCCTGCTGTACAACATGACTGTACAGTGAAGTACACATCTACTATCTGTAGACATGTACCTGTGACATAGGTTCATAGGTATGTAGTAGACTATCTCCACGAAGGCATATATCAGCCTACGCAAGTTGTGCAGCTTTCACTACACCATTGGGTAGTCTCCCAAGGCCTAGTTCTAATACTTAGTACACTAAGTCCCTTTCTAGTGGGGCTGCTGGTGTGATGCCTGGCATGAATTGTCTGTTTCCCATCCACTCATCAAGGTTCCAATTGAAGAGTGTCAGCGAGGGGTTCTGTCTGATGTACATTGGGACTCTGTTCCACAGTAAGGCAAGTGTCTGGGATGGTATTCTATCCCACCAGCATGTTGTATTCATCATCCTGATGAGGTTCATATCCCTGGAATGTGTAGGGCGACTCAATGTTGTTATCTGTAGATGGAGCATGTTCAACAGTTATGTGTTGGACATGGCTATGTATGTTAGGCAGAGTGTGCCTCTGAGTAGGCGGTATGCAACGAAGAACAGATTTAGTTTTACCAGTTGTGTTGCATAACACAACTGTTTGAGGCCAGTAATCCTCTTGGTGAGGTACCTATGTGGTCTCTACAGCTTCTGGATATGCTAAGTCGAGTACATCCAAAATGGTGCACTCTACTCAATAATGGGTCTGATGACGTAATAGTAGAGTGCCAGCACTACCTCTTTGGATCCTGATGCAAACCCTTTGTTGAATAGGTGGGCCACATATGATCTCCCAATCACTTTGGCAATATGGTTGTCAAAGGAAAGATGACTATCTACTTGTGTCCCCAGATCCCTTACCACCTTGTCATTTTTAAAGGGGTAATACCTATGTGGTAGTTTATGGGTATTTTGTTTTCAACAGAAAAGAAAAATTCACTTCTACAATACCTCCAAAAATGCCTCCGGTTACCACCAATAAGTGCCAACGACTGCCAAATAATCTGATATTCCACAGTTTATTGAAACAAAGCACGGACTGATACGACAAACAGAAAGAAACAAACAAGATACAACAAAGCGAAACAGAGTTAAGTGCTTTCAACCATGATAACTGGTCTTCATCAGAACTGTAGCGTTTAGTTGTTCCGCTGCTTAAATAACTTTTCTGGCGCCAAAACGCTCTCCACTTCTTAAAGATACATAAACACATAATTGCGTAACATAAATAAATAAATCAAGCCTTGCGTGACATGTGTAAATAGATCAAAAGTCCATCCTAAAATAGGAAAATCTTTGGTTAGAATGATGTAACATAGTGAAAGCTTATGAACACTATCATTTTGGTTCAAGGAATTTTTAAATAACCAAAGATTTTCCTATTTTAGGATGGTTGAAAGCGCTTAACTCTGTTTCGCTTTGTTGTATCTTGTTTGTTTCTTTCTGTTTGTCGTATCAGTCCGTGCCAGTGTCATCCTTGATATTGCATGCTAAAACACAAATGCATGTTTAAACATCACACATACCCAATGTGTGTCATATGACCTAGCCACTCAATAGCATTACAAGACATATATGTGTTGTCGGTTTTGCAAATGGTGATTGGTATGCATATTGTTTATAGGTGCATATGTTTGCACACACACAACATTGAGGTGTATAGCAATGAAAGCTATGTGTAGTACTGTGGTTACAATAACTGGATGGGGTGTAGTACCATAAGCCATCATCATGAAGCATCCTGTGATCACTCAAGGCTACAAATGTGTCCCAAACTAGCACCTATCATGCTGTACCATTACTGCACTACCATGGCTACATTCACCATTTCACAGCCAGTTGTTACATGTGTTTGTAAGGAGGCCAATAAGGAGCATTGCCTAACATGAATGTGTTGTGTGTTGCAGTGTGTTTCACTGCCCCATGATAGGTCTCTACCCCTCAGGTATATTATGTGTGCTGTGTGGATGACATTTGGGATACTGAAGTGTGACTTTACAGAGGATTTGTGAATACTTCATGTGTAGCATGTTAACATGTTCTGTGTATGACATAGTTGTGTATGTTGTGTGCATGCGTATCGACTCTGCCTATCCAATGGTCACTACAGTGTAGCCACATTTGTTTGAGATGGTCTGTGTATTGCATGTGTTTGAGGTAGCTAATCACATTACTGAGATGTGCGTAGTCTCACAGCAAACATGCACAGCATGCATTATGCGTAGGTGTGTTACATGTGTACATGGCCTACACCTTAACTATGACATGCACTTTTTATTTGCAATAATAAATGTAGAACACACTCACCAGCATGTGTCCGCTGCCTTGCTGTCACACCAGAGGGACCTACATGGATATGAGACAGTTTGTCGGTGTCGACAACTGTGGCATTGCTACTGTGGGTTTGCAATCTTACAGTAGTACAACAGTTTACATTCACAGGCCTACAGATTAAGTTCCAAATGATCAGTATTGCACAACAACAAGCTCCACATCTTCTAACTACACAGTACACATCTCACATAAGCATGATCTACCAATAGAGGTAACAGTAGTCTACAGATATGCCATGTTACCTGCATGCTCTATGTGTTCTTGCTGGGTGGCCCCAACCTCCATCAAGGTAAATGTCCACTGTTGTTGTTGTTGGGCAGGTGCCACCAGGCTCAGGAGCAGCTCCTCCACTCTGGTGAGGGGGGGGGGTGGATGTTAACCCCACCACCTGTCAGAAGCTGTTGTCTACAGACATCAGAAACACTCTGACAGATATGTCTCAGCAAATCACTGCAGTGATGGCATACCTGCTCATATGTCCGGTTATGCATGCCAATGTCATTTACCCTCTGGACAACATCTTGCCACAGTGCAGTATGCTCATGCTGGTCTTGGCTGGTTCTCGAGAATAGTAGGCAGTAGTGCTGAATCAGACAGCTGGTAATAATGTCATCCTCAGCAGTACTGTAGTTGGGATTACGATGGTGGGCTATGATCCCTGGAAGGCAAAGAAAAAATATGTCTGAGCAAGTCATATGGCACACCTAACAGTATACAGTACAGATATCACTGAACTGCCATATATAGCAACCTGTTAGCTGACTGAGATTAAATACTTTCAATACCACTTATCAGTGCTCACCCCACAACTGCTTGAAAGTGTCTGGCACGCTCTATATAATAAACCATGTTCTGCACAGCAACAAAATAAAATCACTATATAAGACTATACAACAGTATATGACACTCTGTATGAGACACAATGCACCACCTAGCCACAAAAGGTATAGATCAAGCAAATGCATAAAGAAATATGTCATCCATCGCAATGTTTGTAAAGTCCAGTTACAGTATTACCATTATACCACACAACTTGTTGATGGCAAACCTGTGGCCAAAATATGTGCACAATTGTGGATATAGGTGACATACTGCTGTAGTAAACTATAAATGTTGCTAGATATGCAGTTATATCTTGTAACACACATATGACAGAGGACATGTTACAGGCATACCCACACACACACATCAGACATAATTACAAGACACAAAGGTATGGCAACCCAGATAAGCTTTACGTGTGTACCATACAGTACTGTGTGTCAGTACTTACAAAACCTTAAGCCTGAGGAATGTAATCTGTGAGGACTACAGGGACCACACAAAACAGTGGTTCCAAGCAATGTGGACATACACCATACTTTGCTGTTTAGGCCTACAGCTTCAAGTAGTACTACAGTTCATACAGTACCAATCAATTAGCATACATGTAGTGCTTTAGCCTCCAATGACACACCCCAGTTAACACCAAGGGACTACATCAGACTGTATGCCATAGTGCTTTATCTGCCTAGCAACAGCATACACAGCTTTAGCTGGGATCAAAGCAAGGACACATAATACCATGACAGAAACAGTTTCCCACAAAGCTATCCTACAAATACACATCTTTGACACATTCACCAACACATTGACCATCACACTCAGTCAACGTTACATAGAATCTATTGCAACAAGTAGATGTGGGTGTGTATGACTATATATGACTCTCTCTCTCTCTCTATATATATATATATACATATACATACATATATATATATATATATATATATATATATATATATATATAGATAGATAGATATATATATATATATACATACATATACACATCCATTGGTGTACATATACATATACATATACATATAGGCACATATACAGTTCACCTTTCATGCTGGGAATATCAATTATACATATAGAAAGGATGTGAGGTATACAGTAATGTAATAATATTGCACAGTCTTGTGAGAAATACATTGAAAGTATTCTCAGCCCAGGTAGCTTTAGCAGGCCTCACTGGCTGCAACATTGCAAACTGAACAAAACACACACAGTGTTTAACCACCACATGTCATATACCAGCACTGTATGCTGTCTTGTTTGTCACACACTAAAACCTACATACAAATATGCACATAACAACCTTCACCAACATATATATGCCCACCCTTCACAAACAGTTGCTCTATGCACATATACAGATGATAATATATATGACACATATATATCTCTCTGTATGTGTGTGCCATACACACACACAAGGTCCACACTGTTGTAAGTCCCTTGACCTCACAGCTGAACTGTTGGGCCTTGCTGCAACATGAACAGGTGTCACATGTGAACACACAGTAACATTAGAGGGGGGTATATATAGCTACAAATGATAGATTAGCATACTAGCCTGGTACAGCAGTTGCCAATGCTAAGCTAAACTTTAATATGACTATCATGCATGTGTTACTCTGTCACAACCATGTTTATATAAATGTTTGCTCTAATCCCCCAAACAGCCATTGTCCACACTACTAGACAGAACACAGATAACATGGATCAGATGTTTGACATTTAATGCTGAGCTACATATTTCACAGTTATGTCCCACTGCACACAGCTACACACTGAGTTGTCCATGGCAGTAGTTAAGCAGGACATCTGTGCATAGATATGTACTGCTGCTACATATGAATGGTTCACATTATGTAGAGTACTCTTCAAAAACATCTACTACATGCCCGTAAATACATATCTGTTACATACCTTTCCTTTGTATGAGTTGGTGTTATTTATTTTCCGTTTTCCTTTTGCTTTTCACTGTCTCTGTCTCTTTCTCTTTCTCTCTTTCTCTTTCTCTCTCTCTCTCTCTCTCTCTCTCTCTCTCAGTCTCTGCAATAGAGTGATTGAGTTTGTGGGCAGCAATTACAGCCTGCTTTTACAGATATTTGCACATGTGCATGTGATGGCCTCTGCACCAATTGGTGGCCACCATTTGCTAATTGCATGCAGCCTGCTGTGTGGTAATTGCAGTAATCACTGTCATAGCAACCCAATGCTATAAATTGCTAACTCAGGTAGGCGTAGCCCTTTCAGCTTTCCAAAATGGGGATCATGCTTGTTTGCTGTGGACATCGTTGTTTAAGTAATTTTAGGTCAAGTTCTTATATCTGAAGCCAGGGGTGTAGCCAGCGATTTGAATGTTGTACTCAGACCTGAATGTTGCTGCTTCCAGTACACACTTGTCAGTGTAGAATTGTACTCACCCCTCCAAATGCTAACACAAGATACATGGGAGTATATACTTTCTTTTCTAATTATACAATTAACTGCCATACAAAAGTAGTTATTGAGATGTATTCTTTTGGCACATGAACTGTTCATGAACTACTATACTGTGAATATTAATTTACTCACTTCTGAACAGTTAGTGCTTTTTTAGTGTTGACATTAGCACAGGCTGCTCAAGAAAACTGGACAAATGTCAGTACTGAGTATGCCTACCTACATCCTTGGTAGACTCTGAACACACAGGTATATTGTACATTTGGGTAGGGGTGCAGAAGTACAGAGAGCATTATGTATTATTGTGTGAATTTTATCTTGCTGGACTTAAAGGGTTGCTATGTACCTGTTAGTTTATCAAGGCAAGTAGTCTGTCTGCGTAGCTCCCAACTGTGGACTTATCCAGATGGTAGCCAGAGGTTAGCCTGTTATTCTTTGTCTGTGCACCACACCTTTTCAGCACTGGAACAATGGCATTGCCACAGCTGGTTGCTACCAGTACATGTCTACATCCTTTGCTGTTTCAGTGTTGTACTCCTACATAAGGGTATGCTTCTGGAAATCCTTCCAAAGCTATTTGCACAGTGTAACAGCAGAAAAGCTGATATGCCTGTGTGTTTTTGCCTCTGCCAGGCCTCTCAAACACTCAGGTACATATTTGAACAGACTCAGGGAAACGTAGGTAAAAGTGAGGTACACCTTTAAAATATTAGAGACATTAAGTTGAGACTTTGAGAGAACCAGAGCATATGGATTAGTACACCTTTTCTGAAGTACAAGCAGTGTCTAACTCTTACTTATTGTCATTATTCATTAAGTGTAATTCCCCACCTTTCTGCCTAACATCAGTACTTTTCAGAGGGATTCAGAGGGACACAGCTAAAATTTGTTTCAAAATCAGGGACATCCCTGAAAACTAGTCACAGTTGGGAAGTATGGCCTCTGCCTTAACCAGATATGCCAGTGTTTGTCCTGCTATGATACTGTGTGGGGGTTGTAAAGTGCTGCTGTAACATTATTTCCTGCTAGAATGGCTGGTTCTCTTTCCACAGTCATGTAATGCTATTCCACAACAACTGCTGGTAAAGATCCACAGAACAAGATTTGTGTTATGACATTCCTATTTTTCCTTTACATTCACTCATTCTGATGCATGATATATTTATTTCAGCACTAACTTGTTGTATGTCTACTGTGGCTTAGTGGTACTTCATGCAGTCTAGTGTGCCCAAAGTCTGGGGTTTGAGACTGACCCAGGTGTTTTATTTTGCTGCTGAGCAGAACAAGGGCCCTGACATACAGAGTGACTAAGGCACTTTTAAGCAGTTATATATGCATATATAGAACAACAGTGGACATTACAACAGCATGCAGGTTTAATTGATGGCAACAGGCCACCAATATTGTGGTATTTGAACAGGGCACATGCCTTGAAATAAATGCAGATATTTATAAACCAATAGGACATATGTCCCAGCAAATGTTTTGAGATTAGACATACCCATTGAGGTGTGGAATTGCATTTTTTATGCACATACAGTAGGGTGGAAAATGATAGCTTCATTAACAACTTATATATCCTTCTAGTTTACACTACATTCCTATTAACTGCAGTTATATGTCCCCTACATGTATTATTACACTACCCAATTGTCCTTAAATTGTTAAATGGGTTTTGCTAGATCTTTATATACATGGGCTGTATCTGACATACAAACTGTCTGGGATGCAGATGTAACTGCTACATATTTTGTGAGTTGCTCAGACACACTACTGCTGAGATGGTACACTGACAGCTCTACTTTCCTATACTTATCTAGATATGTTTAGGTGAAATTATCAGTTATATGTTAACAGCTCCCTACATTTCTGCCAGCACAATGACATTTCTGGGGAACACAATACCAAGCTACTCATGTGCCAGATTAACCTGTACATACTGGGCATAAACCAAGAGTTGAGGACTGTAAATATGCTTAAAAGCTACTGGCACTCCCTTCATCCACTTTATATGGGCCTACCCATCTGTGTGTTAACAGCGCTTAATACAACAGTACTATTTCTATAATGCAAGAGTACAACAACATATCAAAGAAAATGACACAGACACACTCCAGGAATTATACCTTTATTAAAGACTTATAACACTTTTCTAGAGGCTCTCTCATTTATTTTATATAACAGTACATACAGAATAATTATTAGATAATTATTATACTTTTATTTATTGTGTTAAAACACTTTTTTCAGGCTCTCTCATTATTTTACATAACAGTAAAAGCTGAATAATTACTAACCTGCCTGGTGGCACAGCCTTAGCAGCCTATCTGCATAGGCTTGCTGATTCGCAGCACGGACACCTGCAGCTGTAAAGTCAATGAAGTGATATTGAGACATACCTATCCATAGTATAGACTAGAATAGCAATTCTTACATACTTAATTCCATGGCTACTTACTCAGTAGTGGGGCATTTTCCATCTCACGGGCCTCTTGGATCCACTGGTCCAGTTGACCCTCCTTGTGTCTCTTCAGGTCTGCGTGGTGGTGTCTGACCTGCTCACCAGTCCGAGGGACACCTGTGGCACTGGTGAGTTCATGAGCTAGACGGTCCCAGGCTTCCGCTTTGTATTGGGTGCCCTGGTACTGGCCCCGCAGGAGTCTATCCTCATGATTATGGACAAGGAGCCAAACCATTACTTTTGACTACTCAGTGCCCCCAACGTTGCACTCAAAAATGAGAGCCCTCTCCAGCACCGGCCATTGCTGCCTGCAGATGGGAGCTACAACCAGTTACTGCAAGTATTCCCACCTATGGAGCTTAAATATGCATCATTTCCCGTATTTATTTGTGATTGGCCAGTTTGAAAAAAACTCAGCTGAAGGCAATAGGTAAACTTCCATTGATATGCATGTGTGTGTTGAAAGTGCATGCTTATGAAAAGCTGTCATGGCTTAGTGGTTCAGTACTGTGATTATGGTGCACAGTATCCTGGGTTTGAGGCCTGTCATTGCTTTTTATTTTACTACTGGCCAGACCGGCTAGGAGGTGTGGCTGTGTTTAGCCAACTTTGCTCAACGTTGCCCAAAGTTGCACTACGTTGCTCTATGGTGCGCTACATTGCCCGACGTTGCCTGACGTTGCACTAGTTAGCGTGGTGCGCAGCTACGCGCAGACATGTTCTGTTTGTGCTAGTTTGCCCGATGCGCAGCTCCATGCAAAGCTATTGCTATGAGCAATTATACTTAAATATGCTTAATACTGGTAAACTTTGCTTAGCAGTGCTTCACATTGCTTAAGATACGTTACTTATGCATTCATCGGTATGCATAACCATTTCACCTTCTTGTATGTATATATAAAATTCGTTCACTACTACATAGGGCATTTCAATGCTTTTTACTAAAATTTAAATGATAAATGTCAGGAATTATTTTATATGCAGATTTCCAACAGAAAATAGAAAGGGGAGTGGCGTGACTCGAACCGGGAATACCTCCTTTTTGTGCAAAAGCTCTACCACTACGCTATTGCTATTTTGCTTAGTTTGCATATAAGTTTCTTATTATCCTCTTTGATGTCTAAACTGCTAACTGTAGCTAAGCAATGGGCAAACCCACACAAACATGTGCAAATACGGGCAGCTATATCGGGAATAATAAAAAAAAATAAAAGTTTTACATTTTATAATTGTACAGGGGTTTAGAATGTGGGGGAGTGTAGTGTAGTGTTTGGTATGTACACATTTGAGCGGACTTGCTCATGTCAGTTGACATTTCCCAATTGAGAGACTTGCAAGTGCATGGATTTTTGGACTGTTCGGCAGTCCAACACACCCGCTGCACTCGTGCCTTAGAGTTGAGGCAGCGTGCCCTCATTAATATGCATGGCATGCTGCCATCTTACTCTTAGACTGGTGTTTCCATGTAAGACTAATTTAGTCTTACATGGAGGATTCGTGAATCCTGGGGATGGTCTAATGATGACTCCTGCAGTTGTGCCGTTCAGTCATAGATACTCAAGCAGAACTCTGTCAGACATTGCTTTATAGACCCGTTTGTGGACACAGCAAAGAAATGTATAAGCAACAGAATATAATAACAGTTGAAGCTTTTCTCAATAGTTCAAGTTTTCCAACCCTTCAGTTTTTCTATTAAATAATTGCTGTACCTTTTCAAGTTCTTTCAGATGTCTTGCTTGATGGATACAGAATGATGTGCTATGTTCAATAATGGGTTGGATTAGTACAGTATAAAGTAACTGCTGTCATTTGTTTGGTAAAAAGTATAAATGTGTGAAACAGAAATGAGTGACAAAAAATCGAGTGATGGTACAAATTGTGATTGCATATTTGTGAGAATCACATTTGGCCGAGGTCAAGCTTTATATAGAGTAGGTATGTAGGAGTAGGCAGGAAATGTATGTTTGACTGAAAAGGTAGTGATATTGAAAATGTGCAAGACAGCATTATAGCAGGTAGCATTTAAGTTCAAGATGTTTTCGGGTTAGGCGAGGGGATAGATTTAGTGTTGTGCCTGATTGGTGTTGTGGGTATTCTGTGACATTTTGTCTTGATAAGAGGTACTGTTAGGGAAAGGGTTTTAGTAGCATAATGTCTATGATTAGTGGCAGTAGCAGGGGTAGGGTTAGATTAGTGGCAGAGGTAGGGGTAGGGTTAGATTAGTAGCAGTGGTAAGGGTAGGGTTATATTAGTGGCAGTAGCACAGGGGTAGGGTTAGATTATTGGCAGAGGTAGGGATAGGGTTAGATTAGTGGCAGTGTTAGGGGTAGGGTTAGATTAGTGGCAGTGGCAGGGGTAGGGTTAGATTAGTAGCAGTGGTAGTGGTAGGGTTACATTAATGGCAGAGGTAGTGGTAGGTTTAGATTAGTGGCAGTGGCAGGGGTAGGGTTAGATTAGTGGCAGTGGCAGGGGTAGAGTTAGATTAGTGGCAGTGGTAAGGGTGGGGTTAGATTAGTGGCAGAGGTAGGGGTAGGGTTAGATTAGTGGTAGTAGTAGGGGTAGGGTTAGATTAGTGGCAGAGGTAGGGGTAAGGTTAGATTAGTGGCAGTGGCAGGGGTAAGATTAGATTAGTGGCAGATTTAGGGGTAGGGTTAGATTAGTTAGACAGTAGTAGGGGTAGGGTTAGATTAGTGGCAGTGGTAGGGGTCAGGTTAGAAAACATGCATAATGTTGTGCTGGGAAGCAAAGCAAATTTTGGTATTAAACTGTATATTACTAAGTGAATTGGCAACCAGTTGACTAACATAACTTTTAAGGTGAGAACTAAGGATATGACATCTATGGACATGATGGTTACAGTGGGGATTCCCCAGGGTTCAGTTCCTAGACCAGCACTGTTTAACTCTGTCTGACCTTCCTTTTTGAAATAGTATATCAATCAGTAAGTTTGCTGATGACACTAAGGTTTGGTATATTATTAATTCAGCAAATGATCATGCTTATTACAGGGTTATTTGGGTTCCATGCATGTATGGTCAATGAATAAGTACACGGAGTTCAATACCAACAAAACAAAAGAGTTACATTTTGATAGTAATAATCTCTGCTACTCATATGTTTTGGCAACGTTATCTTACAATGTTAAAAAACATCAGGGACCACAGAATAATATGAAATACAAGACAACTGGTTGGAATGAGAAACTCCTAACGATGTGGACAAACTACAAAAGGGCCTCACTGAGACAGATACCTGGTGTCAAAGCCATGGCCTGAAGCTCAATGCCAAAAAGTGTATTGTCATCCCCTTTGGTAAAAACTCTGTACCCATGAACTACCAAATAGCTGGTAGTCTACTTAATGCCAAAAATGTGATAAGAGACCTTGGGACACAGGTGGACAGTAGTCTCTCCTTTGATAATCACATCGCCACAGTGGTCAGGAAATCCTTCTACATGGCTCATCTCATCACAAAAGGATTCTCATCCAGAAAAAAAGAGGTCATTGTTCCCCTCTACTCATCACTCATTAGACCCATTATAGAGTACAACACCCCTTTTGGTATGTACCTCACAAGACATCTACAACAACTGGGAAGCCTGCAGAAATACCTCACAAAGAGGATTACTGGCCTCAAACAAATGCCCTATGCAGACTGTCTCAAAAAACTACAGCTTTACTCCATCGCATATCGCCTACTCAGGGGCGATCTCTGCCTAACATACAAAGCTATGTCAAACCCAGAGCTATTGGACATGCTCTACTTAAAGAAATCCCAATCCCTCCGAGCTACACGCTCTAGGGACCTAAACCTTGTCACCACAATAAACAGAACATGCTGGAGGGATAGATTCCTGTCCCAGAGACTTCCCATACTCTGGAACAGACTACCTATGTCAAACAGAGCTCCTCATTAGCACTCTTCAAGAAAAATCTTGATGATTGGATGGGAAATGGGAAATTCACCCCGGGGATCACTTCTGTGGCTCTGCTCGACAGGGGCACAGGAAAATAATTTTCTTGGGTGGCAAAAGCCAGGGTACATTTTTTGGCTAGGCTTGTATGGGCCCTAGGGCCGATAGCCTAGTACCTACCTATGAACCTATGAACCCCTTGCTGGTATCCACAATTAGGCCTTACCTCACTTTTCAAGGAGAAAGGCCAGTCATGGCAGGGGTGATAGGGATGGGGTAGGGGTTATGTAATTAATCTTATCACTCCACCTTGTCTTGTTTATTTGTAGTAGGAGATTTAGAGCTCTGGCCCTAGTGTTTGTACAGCTGTTTGATTTGTGAAGGTATAGCAGATCTTGGACTACCGGATCTATAACGGCCTGGTAAGTTAAACATAGGTCACCGCTAAAGAACCTATATGATGCGAATACAGGAACAGAGATTCAAGTCTCTTTTGCTAGTGCGGGGAGTTTAAATCTATGATGCCTCTAGTTCAGAACATCTGGGTTATTTTCAGTTGCTTGACATTTTTGGTAAGATGCATCACAAAAGGTGCATTGTGCAATATGAAAGCAAAATCAGTGTAGAAAATAAAGGGGTAAGGGCTTCTTTCACTCTTGATGATATACCTTCTGTGATGAGAAGCCCTGTATAAAAGGACTTCCTGACTAGAGCTGCAACATAGGAAACAAACGAAGGCTCAAGAACACAAAGTCTCCAAAGCGAAAAAAAGTAAAAACAGGTTTATTACTTTGCAACTAAACAGTATAATACAAAAATAAACCATTTATTTTTGTATCATACTGTTTAGTTTCAAAGTAATAAACCTGTTTTTACTTTTTTTTGCTTTGGAGACTTTGTGTCCTTGAGCCTTCGTTTGTTTCCTGAATTGCAGTTTGGATTTGTTTGTTTGGATTACATAGAGCTGCAACATGATGGTCAAAGAATGGGGAATTATTCACCCATCTTACAAGCTCTGTTAGGTCCACAGGCTGTTACTAAATTATGAACACTAGTGCCCTTAAAAGCCTAGCCACACACCCCAAACCATTTTGGTCCCAAGTATCATATGGGGGTGCATATTAGTAGGCAGATAGCTAAGAATTTGTAGGGGGATGGTAGTCAGGATACTTTTCTTACTGATGGCCTCTGTCCATAAGGGATTAAATTTATGAGTTCTGATCAACTTGTCAAGGTTTGATCTGAACTGAGTCGGGGATGAACTCTGTTTAACATGGATGGAGATCCTATTTCATTGTGCAAGGAATAAGAATATTACTACATTCTCATTTAAAGTGTGGTGCCATCTAATCTATAAGTGGGAGTGAAGGATTTCTTACTTAATATTTCAGTAGTGCACTTTTTAGTCTTCGGTTTGAACCCACTTTTTGTACATCAGTCATTTACAAAGGATAGCCTATGCTGGTGGGCCTATGTATCTAAGAGGGACTTAAGAATGACACCCAGTTTGCAATCATTTGCAGACTTGGTTAACAAGAGATCTCCATTTTTGATTTGGAGATCCAAGAAGTAGATAGTGAATTGAAAAAAAAAAATCCCAGAATTGATCCTTGAGAAACTACACTGATCACCTACATGTTTTCCAAAGTTTCCACCACCTGCATAATGTAGGTCCTGTCCTTCAGCTAATATGCTATCCATTTAACTACATAGGGGTCAATTTGAAATGCATTTAGTTTGTTTATTATGTTATCATGTAATATGGTATCAAATGCCTTTGCAAGTTCATGGTACACTGTATGGACACCCTGTTCACTGCTTAAATTGTCCTCCCAAAGAAATTAACCAGATTCATTAGACAGGATCTTTACTTGACAAAGCCAAACTGCTGGAGGTCAAGTCAGCTACTAACAATGTGCAACCTTCACAAGGTGGCACATGTAGACACATAGAATCTTATTCATGATACAGCCACTAACAATGCACTGGCTTCAGAGGGTGACACATTCACGTGTAGAATGTTAGTCATATTACATCCACTAAGAATGCAGAGGCTTCACAAAGTGACACATTCAGACATGTAGAATCTTAATCATGATACAGACTCTAACAGTCCCTAGGCTTCACAGAGTGACACATTCAGACAAATAGAATCTTAGTCATGTTATAGCCACTAACAATGCACACGCTTCACAGAGTGACACATTGAGACACATAGTCGCAATACAACCACTGAGAATGTGGACACATTCAGACACATAGACTGCAAATATGTAACAAATGAAGAAATATATACAGCATTATCACACTGTGACTATTGATTCCAGACCACTGAAAAATTCTGTTATTAACAGCTCTATATCCACTGTAATGTCACGTCAAAACAGTAAATGGTATTTGAGCAGGTGAGAAACATGTCTTCTGTTGTCCATTTTATAGGAACAAAATGGGTATGTGCACAAGTAGTGTTTTGAAAGATAGGAGAGTACTACAGGCACTCGAGTCTCAAGAAGTCAAGGACTCAAGTACCCTGTAGTTTGGTTAGGTTACTTTTTACGCTCAAACTTGAACGTTAATTTAGCCAAGCAGCCATGGGGAGGATGGGGGATTTTAGACTTTGGAAGCAGGAAGGACGTTTTAGGTTTAAGTAACAGGAAGGGGGATTTAGATTTAAGGAGTAGGAAAGTAGTTTTAAGCTTAGGGAGTGATCAGGAAATTTACATTTAGGGATGGGGGTTGGAGTTTTAATTTTAGGGATCAATGAGACTTTAGGGTTAGGGAGAGAGAGTGGTGGTTTGGGGTAAGGGACTGAGGATTCAAGTTGTGAACTGGGTGGTGGTTTTATGGTTAGAGTTTAGGTTAATGTAGGGCTTCACAGTTATACAGGTTTGGGTTTGAGGAGGGCTTTGCACAAGTGGGAGATCGGGATAGTGTGAGTTCAAGCATTTCCTTTTTCAAGCAAGTGACAGTGAGCAGGTGGATCACAAGCTACTAGCACATGAGTAACTGTAGCAGACAGGGAAGACATTTAGTTCATTTTATTGATTTATTTATTTTGTTACCTTGGATGCCATAAAGGCATGCATCATATCAGACATGTCCACACAACCTGCCTTTCCTTTGGTCGACCCCAGCACTAGTGCCACCTTAACATGATTCTTTTTCCTTCTTATGGTGTGAGACAAAAACCTTAACTCCTCCTTGAGCTAATCTTTGAACATGGTGAAAAAATCATTAATGAATATAAATGAAAAGCATTTTTGGTTGATGATGTAGCACCTGTTAGCACAAATGGGATTTTTTTGTAATATTTTTTGGGGGTATATCACTTTCCAATTTCTTGTTAATTTTTGAAACAGTCTTTAAATGACATATCCCTGGGCAAAGATAAATACAAAACAAGCAGTCATGTCTTGACCATAGTTGCTGCTTGGTCTGTACTGTGAACAACTTTCTGTTACTATTTTCTATGACATGTCATTTTTAGCAAACCAGTTTTTATATTACATGGCTCCGCAATTGTTAGTTAACACTATTTTACATCTAACACTGTCACTGCACGACAAGTCACATGATCTTTTACTAAAATGTGATGTAATGTGTCTGAATGTGGCCACAGACTATATACTACATTATGCAATAAATGAAGGTGCATACACATCTTCTTGTATGTTTAGTTAATTATTTCTCATAGCCAGGAATGGCTTGATGTGACACCGAGAGCTGTGTACATTGGGCAGACAGCAGAAAGTTAATAATGCCAAACAGTTAAAGGAAAGACACCACAGGAAGGTTCACTGTGTGCTTTCCTATTGGTAGATTAACTTAAAAGTGTTTAATTTCGCCTGTATTTAAGCTACGTTTGCATGATTTTGTGCTCAATTAACCGAAGCTGCTCTACATTTGTCATTTTTTGCCAGAGATCTAGAGTATTTCTGCTTTAATCCCAGGCATCCAAGGCAAAAAGCAATAAAATAACTATATTTTGTGATTTTTCTGCACTTTTTGAACTGTATGTTATTGAACTGCTGCATCATTTCTGGTTTTTTTTCACTGTTTTACTGTTTGTGACTGCTTCATTTTCTACACTTCACTTGCACTGTTATGATATCTAGATAGCAACTTTTCATGTGAACCTTTTTTGAATGTGTTTACTAATGCCAGTAGCAAATTATGTGTACTTTGTGCCCTTGGCAGTTTTCAAACCATACCCCCTACTGTTTGGACTGTGTATAAATGAAACTGTTCTGTTGGATTCACTTTTTTGATTGTTTTAATCCAAAAAGGTCTATTCAAACTGGTGTTACTATAATTCACCCGTGTCCTTATTCATCAGTTATACAAACATGACTGCGTCTGCCTCAAATGTCTGACTGTGATTTAAAACATGACCATGGTAAAGTATTCCAACTTGCTTTACATATAAATACACAATAGTTGCAAAGTCAGATACGTGACTATTTAACTTGATCATGACAGCAGGGACAGCCATTTTCTTCCACAGGCACATGAACCTGGCAATTATAGCCCCGTTGTTCTCTGTGCAGACCTCAGATGTCTGATTGTGGTAAAAATCAATAAATAAGTATTGACACAAAATATATTTCACGTTTGCTCAAAATAAGTACACAGACCAAGTATTCAAACTTACTACTGACAAATGCAACTAGTCTTGCTAAGTGATGTTGTTTAAACTGAGCATACAACAGAGTAAGTCACTTTCAGCCATAGGTACCCTTACCCCCACCTGGCAGTTGTAGTTACGTTGCCTGGGTATACCTTACTAGACTGTAATAAAAAATAATATCGCTGAACCTCTTACTGTAGGAATTAGTGGCAAAGCCAAAAAGCAATGAAAGAAAAATGCACCATAACAGAAGCAGCTTTTAAATATTACTCTTATACACATAAAACGTTACTAGAATAACACATTATACATTATCATGCATTTCCTGAACTATATGATGTCTGAAACTCAAAAATCTAGTATTTAGTTGCTACAATCCACACACATATATTGCAAGGAACAGACCAAAAGTATAAGACTAAATCAGGGTCATTCTGTGAAATCAGGCAGAATCACAAGAAACAAAACCAAAACAATGAGGAATAGTGCTTACACACACACACAGACACACACACACACACACACACACACACACACACACACACACACACACACACACACACACACACACACACACACACACACACACACACACTGGATTAAATTCAGGGGGAGGTGGACAATAAACAATAGTGAAATACTTCCGCACATTATGGTCTAAACTAAAAATTCTTTAATCAAGAAAGAGTGAGTGCTTTCATCTCATATACATTAGTAGGGATTCTGGTAATGTATACCATATGAAACACTGAAACTCTATATTTGCTTGACAAGAGAGCCCATATTGGACTAACAGGTACCAAGAATGTATGTTCACTTTACATCATCTGTACGTACATCACACCATTGTTACCTTGTCAGTCTGCAGTTGGAGCATATCTTCCAATCTGTCTGGCAACCAGCTCAGTAAGAGGCCCAATATGACTGTATTATTATGTGTGCATTGGAATTTCCTTTGTTTGAACACTATCTATTGGATGCTCTGGCATCATACTTTGGTTGGATGGTAAGAGCTGACCATTAACTATCATTCTACTACTGTTGGCATTGGTGATTGCAAATGCACTAGTACAATAAATTTTTATCCTTCTAGCAAGTTGCTAAATGTTTCAGTTTAATTTCTGTATGCATTGTTTTGTTATCTTGTTAAATGTGTAATTATTCAGTTCAGTTTGACGAACTTTTTATTCACAGACAAGTTTCATTGTATTCATTTAAGCATTTTACCAGTAAAACAATGTCTTATTTGCAGTTAGTAATCAAATTTGTGCCAATAGCTCAACTAATCAATGAGTGTTATCAATAGCTGCTTATTATGTCATAAGTCAGGGGTTACAGGTATTAAAATAAAGTCATTCTGGATTCACCAACTAAACTGTGCCACATGTTACCTTGGTAATAGAATATGTGAGAGAACTGCATGGACCCCTAACCATAATTGAAGAGGCTGCCCCATGCATATTGCAGTAAAGAATGTATTTTCTACTGAATTTAATATATGAGAAATATTTTGATATATAGGTTCCTAGGTAAGTACTAGGCAATCAGTCTGCAGACCATTACAAGCCTAGCCATAAAGGCCTATTCAAAAGTTACATCAGCTTCAAAGAGAGCAAGACAAGATAGACTGAGAGAGAATTTCAGGCTGTCCCTCCAGTTATCTAGGTTTACCTTGAAGGTGGAAAGGGCACTACTCTGCTGGACATGTTGTGGAAGTTTGTTCCAGAAATGAGGAATATGTTGAGATATTAATCTATCATGCCAATGTGTCTTATTTATCTGCTGATGAAGGTTTAGTTTCTTTAACAAATTATTTGACGTACCATTAGTTTTGTAAAGGAATGGGAGGTCAAATAGGGTTGGATCTTTCATGGCTTAAAAATCTAGGCACAGATCTCCACAGAGAAGTCTGTAAGAGAGTGTGTACAGAGAAAGAGCTGGGAGTCCCTTCTGATAATTAAGATTTTTTAAGCCACTGATCTTTTTAGTTATTAATCTCTGAGGTCTCTCCAGCTGTGGGATATGTTTAGACAAATACATGCAAAAGGTGCATTATATTTAATAATGGGTCTGATAAGATACGAGTTAAGGGGAATTAAGACCTCTTTGGATCTAGTGAAGATGCCTTTGGAAATTAGATAAGCCAGATAAAAGTCTTTCTGAACTACTGTGAAGACACAATGGTCAAATGATAAGGAATTATCAACAAGAGTACCCAGATGACTTACAACAGTGTCTGATCTGAGGGGTGCATCATTTATGTGGTTAGGGAAACTGTTTTGCCTACCAAAATGAACTATGGTATTTTTTTTTCACATTTAATTTGAGACCACTGTCTTTGCACCAGTTGTTAATATGGTCTAAGCTATGATAGATCAATTGTGAGTCAGTTGGAAGATCAAATAGCAGCGCCCAATTTACAGTCATCTGCAAACTTACTTAACCATAGGCCAGAAGTGCTGGCCTGAAAATCTGAGAAATAAATGCCAAATACTGAGCCCTATGGTATACCACTGGTAACATTTTGCTTTCAGAAGTGGCATCCATGACTTTAACCACATGGGTTTTATCAAACAACTAGTTAGCTTTCCACTGCGCAGTGTAAAGATTTATATTCATATGTACAAGTATATTGATATTGCCTGCATGCAGAATAGTGTTAAAGGTCTTGGCCAGGTCTTGATATGCTGTATGCATCGCATAAATACTAGCCACTGCTTTGGTTATTTTTTCAAAGAAATTAATGAAGTTAAAGAGGCAGGACCTTCCTTTGACAAAGCCAAATTGATGAATATTCAGGGATCAGATATTTTCAATGTCCAGATTAGTGAGGTGTAAGATAATGTGCTCCGTAGCTTTACATATGATGCTAGTGAGACTAATGAGTCTACAGTTCCCAGGGTCCATGGTTGGGCCACACTTGTGTAATGGCATTACAATAGCTGTTTTCCAGGCTTCAGGAATGTAACCATTGGAGAGGCTTAGATTAAATAGTTTAAGTAGTGGTTTAGAAAGGCCATGTTCAGCACTGATATTCAGGCAACATGGTATATTATAAGGCCCTATGGCTGAAGTATTATTAGTTTTTGAGATAGCTGTGAACATTTGTTCAATAGTAATTAAAGGGGGTGGCTAGGATTGTAAAACCTGTGGAACAGCTATAATATATTTATATATAATAAATTTGCTAAGATATTAGTGTTAGTTCTTAACTTCCTGACATAGTTAAAGAAGGATTTATAGTTATTTTTCATTTTAGTGGCTTTTTAAAGTTCATACTTAGCTTTGCACTTTCTAATGGCTCCCTTAAGCTCTTTGTTAATTTGCTTTAGTGTGTTTTAAGGTAGGTAGAATGAGAACTCTTATAAGCATTAAGCAGTTTCTCTGTGAGGATTCCATTAAGGAGGTTTGCTTTTAAATTCCTCATTATATTTGAGTGGATACAGAATGCTTATCAATACAACTATTTAAGTGACAGTAGAATTCAGAGGTGTAGGTAGCATCTTGAGGAATGGGATCATTCAAAGGAAGATTACAGCAGAATTTAAGTCAAGTAACTGGAAAAGGTTTACTTTTGAGAAGTGTCTAAACACAGAGCTATTTACAGGGGAAGTACCATCAGTTTTAAAGGAAAAGGTAACTAAATTATGGTCTCATCTAACAAGGCATGATGATACACAAGGAACTGTGCAAGAAGGGGCTATATTTATGTAGACTAGAACAAGGATATTCGGTTCCTAGTTAGGATGGTTAATTATTTGTGAAAGAGAATTTGCATTTATAACATCAAGGAAGCACAAGGCATTTTGACAATTTGCAATGTAGGTCATCCAGCTTATTGATGGATAGTGGAAGTCCCCCACTAGAAAGATTTTGGGTTTAATAGGAATTTCAGCTAATGTGTTAAGGTGACTATTATGCTTATAAAGGGATATAGAAGGTGCTGTATAGCTGGCTATGAAGTGGTAATTTGTCTTGTTGATGGTGATTTGGACTTCTAGAAGTTCAAATGTCATGCCCAAAAGAGTTTCTTTTGAGGTGATGATATCCTTGTCAAATACTGATACTCCTTCAAAATTGCCAGTAAATCTGACAACATGATAGGTGTTATACCCAGGAATAGACCAGTGCTTTCATTGCCGTGTTTCTGTAATTACACATATATGGAATTATAGCTAAACTCACTAAACTAGATATAAATCCCTGCATCACAAGATGGGTTGCTAACTGGCTCACTGACAGAACCCACACTGTAAAGGTTGCAGACTCCAAATCTGACCTCAAAGCAGTGACAAGTGGAGTACCACAGGGTTTCATCCTGGATCATCTCCTGTTTGGTATCTACTTCTCTGAAGTACAGGCTAACACAGAAGGCCTCTGGCTAACGAAGTTCGCAGATGACTGCAAACTAGGAGCCATAGTCAAGTCCACAAATGATGTGGACATCCTACAGAAGGGCCTCACTGAGACAGATGCCTGGTGTCAGAGCCATGGCCTCAAGCTCAATGCCAAAAAGTGCAGTGTCATCCCCTTTGGTAAAAACTCTGTACCCATGAACTACCACATAGGGAGCAATCTACTTAACACCGAATGTGTGATAAGAGACCTTGGGACCCAGGTGGACAGTAGTCTCTCCTTTGATAGTCACATCGCCACAGTAGTCAGGAAGTCCTTCTACGTGGCACACCTCATCATAAAAGGGTTCTCATCCAGGAAAAAAGAGGTCATTGCTCCCCTCTACTCGACACTCATTAGACCCATTATG
Organism: Protopterus annectens; assembly: GCF_019279795.1. NCBI lineage: Eukaryota > Metazoa > Chordata > Ceratodontiformes > Protopteridae > Protopterus > Protopterus annectens. Next base: position 440,322,695 of record NC_056751.1, read on the forward strand.
GAGTACAATGCCCCTTTTGGAATGTACCTCACAAGACATCTGCAGCAGCTGGAAAGGCCACAGAAGTACCTCACAAAGAGGATTACTGGCCTCAAACAAATGCCCTACACTGACCGTCTCAAAAAACTCCAGCTTTACTCTGTAGCATATCACCTACTCCGAGGTGATCTCTGCCTAACATATAAAGCTATGTCAAACCCAGAGCTGTTGGACATGCTACAACTAAAGAAATCTAAATCCCTCCGAGCTACACGCTCTAGGGACCTAAACTTTGTCACCACAATAAACAGGACATGCTGGAGGGATAGATTCCTGTCCCAGAGACTTCCCATACTCTGAAACAGGTTACCCATCTATTTCAAGCAAAGTTCTTCATTAGCACTCTTCAAGAAAAATCTTGATGAGTGGATGGGAAATAGGAAATACACCCCAGGGATCACTTCTGTGTTTCTGCTCGTCAGTGGCACAGGAAAATAACTTTCTTGGGTGGCGTAAGCCAGGGAACTTTGTTGGCTAGGCTTACGTAGGCCCTTGGGCCGATAGCCTAGTAGCTACCTATGAAACTATGAGTGTATTCAAGTTGCAGGAGACCCTCAAGTTTAGGCATTTTTTTTTGTTAAGACCCCCTGGCATTGACTAGGGACACATTAATGTGTTCCAAATTAGAATTTACTAGCCTGGAATGTCCTAAAAAAAGCACTATGGGGGCAGTAAAGGCTTTAGCTAGAGTGTGAAAGTATTGGTAAGGAAGGTGTAGACTGCCCCTGGCAAAGCAGAAAGGCTTGTTAGCCATCGCATCCTAAGCTGTCACATGCTAAATTTCCTTAGAATGACACCAACTACATATTCAATTATTAAAGCCAGTTATCTTTTGAATCTAGGCAACATTCGGGTCATGGCAAAATACAGCTCAAGACCAGCACCTTTCCTGTCTCAGACACATGCATAGCAAGCTCTATCATATCCTTCTGCACTTCCCTCTGGGTGGAGCATCTAAGGTCATTCACCCCTACATGGAGCATTATCAGGATGTACTTGTATTTGTCAGGATGGAGGGATCTAAGAGCTCTTGTTACTTCCCAGATCCTGGATCCAGAAACACAGCTAACTGTCACCCTATTCTTATCCAGCCTGGTGAGGTCAGTGCCTGTATATGCTTTACAGTAGGGTCACCTATTGCTAAAACATTACTATGGTTTGATGCAGTTACAGTGAGCAATAGGGGCTTGGAGTCTTCACCTTTGTGACTCTTAGAGGTTTGTGTCCTAAGTGTAAGTGTGAAGGGCAAAGGTGGGTGTGCTGCTGTGTGAAGTAATGTCTGAGGTTTCTTAGTTTTTCGCCTGGGAGGCTTAGGCAGTGATTTCTTAACAACCTCAGCATAAGTTGGTTTAGTGGAAGTCCTCTGTGCTGTGTGTGTGTGTGTGTGTGCGTGTGTGTGTGTGTGTGTGTGTGTGTGTGTGTGTGTGTGTGTGCGTGTGTGTGTGTGTGTGTGTGTTGTGCTTACTGAATGTATTCTGAGGTGAGAAGGTAGCTTCCAAGCTAAGTACTTACATCTTTCACATACTAAATCACTGTGAGGTAGCAATAAAGATTTTGTAAAGTATGAAGCAGTTACTACACTCTCTCAAAATATAGGCTCATAGGTTCATACTAGGCTATCTGCCCTAGGGCATTTATAAGCCTAGCCAGAATGTGTTTGGCTTTCGCCACCCATTTTAAATTAATTTTGCTATGCCCTTTTTCGAGGTTAGTATACTGTGCCTCTGTCTAACAGTGACACAGAAGTGATACCCGGGTTAAACCTACGATCTCCCATCCACTCATCAAGATTCCTCTTGAAGAGAGTCAATGAGGGACTCTGCCTAACCTGGACTGGGATTTTATTCCAGAGTGAAGGGAGCCTCTGGGTTATGAATCTGTCCCTCCAGCATGTCCTATTTATTTCAGTGCTGAGGTTCAAGTCTCTCGAGCGCGTAGCTTGATGGGATTTGGATTTTCTGAGGTGCAGCATGTCCATTAATTCCGGGTTGGACATGGCTTTATACGTCAGGCACAGATCGCCCCTGAACAGGCGGTATGCCACTGAGTAGAGCTGGAGTTTCTTTAACCGGGCAGCATATGCCATCTGTTTGAGCCCTTTGATCCTCTTGGTGAGGTACTTTTGGGGTCTTTCCAGTTGCTGCAGGTGTCTGGTAAGGTACAGCCCAAAAGTGGCATTGTACTCAATTATGGGCCTGATGAGGGATGAGTAAAGAGGCACGATGACCTCCCCTGATCTAGATGTGAATCCCTTCATGATTAGGTGGGCTATATAAAATGTTTTTCTAACCACTTTGGTCACGTGGTTGTCAAATGAGAGACTGCTATCAACTTGGGTCCCCAGGTCCCTAATTACTTCTTCTGTACTTAATGGATTACCACCTATGTGGTAATTTGTGGGCACTTTGTTTTTGCCAAAGGGGATGACTATACACTTTTTGGCGTTTAGCTTGAGTGATATTAGGCAGGCTACAGAAGGGGAAACAGCTGACTGAGATTTCAATATTGGCCAGGGCAGATGAAGGCCTTTAGGATAGGTAAATAACTTACTTTTGGTATAAAACAGAAGAGGATAACTTACTGGGCTACAAAAAGGTATTAAACTAGGATATGGCTAAAGGATAAAAGAACAGAAGTGTAAAAGTGACAGGACTACATAGGATCAACAAAATAGCTTTACCCTATATGCAAATGTCGTCTCTACGTAGCCAGTAAAAACAATGAACAATGAGTTGTCGAATTCAATGGATCTGGATGCAGTAATTGTAATAACTACAGATAATCTAAATGTGTAGTTTCAAGTGCAGTGACAGTATAGCAATCAGCCAAGTAATACAAGAATGTCACAAAGGTAACCCTGTAATCTCTAATGTAATAATGTGGGGCATTAGCTTTAAATTCAGTAACACTATAGAAATCAGTCACAAGCAGAAATGGAAAACCACCAATGATCAAAAAGTGCAGTCAGTAAATGAGATAATAAGTACAGTATATACCTAGGATGGGTAACAGACAGTGCTGGAGTATTATTTTAAATAATGCCAGTAGTGAGTAGTAGTACCTAGACAAAGTCACAATAATGCAGTATTATTTAAACTTAATACCACTATGGTCAGCAAAGCAAAAGTGACCAATAGTGTACAAAATCAGCAAGATGCTAAAGTGCAATGCTATTTAAACTATTTAAACTCAATAACAACAGCAGAATAAAAATGTTAATTTCAGCAACATGTCCACAAGAATGCAGTTAGTAAGTTAATAAATTAAAAAGACACAGTGATTTCCGTATGTGAAATAAAGCAGAATTTGTTTTCTCTACAAACTAATAGTAGCTTGATGGTAGTACTGTCTTTCAACCATATTTTGGTTTGTAAGGTAAGGTTTATTTCATTCCTTAAATGTTCCAAATACTAGCATTCTCTGTAAAGAGGACCTGGATGGTTTCATAAACCTCTCTCAGAGAAGACTTGGCAAGCAGGAAATGTGGTGTCTCAAAAACAGGAAGACCCTGATGTTCTTCGCGTTTCACTGTTGCAGTCATCACTACCCCTACCAGGGAATAGCAGAGACTTAGTATTTCTGCTTTGGGTGCTGTCACTTGAGGACTGACGTCAGGTCGTCAGTAGTATAAACTAAGGCAGCTGACACCATTACATCAGTCTTTCTTGCCATGGAGCCCAAAGCAGAAGCAGTTGGCACGACTGCCGGTCAGCCGCTACCTGAGTTTCGTCTACCGAACTGAAGTTAAAGCTTCTAAAGCTAAGTACCCTATTGAGGATCCTTTTTTCTTGCACTAACCAATGTCAGAAAAAGTTAATAATTGTCTCGCCTGTGGAAAGCAAATACTACACCAAGACTTCCACTCTTACTGCATCACTTGTTTAGGCCCAGACCATGACGTCCCCCATTGTCGCTTCTGTGCTTTGTTCAATGCCAGAACTATCCATCATCGGGCCCTTATTGTAGCCAGATATTTTCGCTTACAGTCCTCGAATTCCAATATGGCTTCAATAAGCCATCCGACAGCAGATCTTCTGAAAAAACTTTCAGATAAAGACAGAGACAGACCACACAGGTCCAAACCTACCGACGATGCTTCCGTTAAGCTAGTCGTCAGTTCTCTGGTACTCAGTGAGGCGCTTTCACAGCCCCTGATGCCCACTTTTGTGGATTTGCAGGCTGCTACCAAGACCCTTTAGGAGTCCAGTATGCCGCAAAACTCTTCTTTGATTAAGGATCCTGTGGTTGTCTCTATCTTGGATGGATTCGGAGCCACTGAGCAGGCACTGACTTCCGAGGAAGTCCTTCACACTACCGAATCTTGACACAAACCAACGTCTTCTTTCACAACTACCATTCTTTCAAAAACAACCAAGTTTCTTAGGCCCAGGGTACAAACCACACCCAAGAAACCGACGACCCACACTCAGCTGCCTGCCACCTTGTCTCACTCTCAAATGCTTAAAATGGCAGAAGACCTTATCATGCTGATCAGGGGAAGCCAAGCTACCCCCTCCAAAAGAAAAGAGATCTGTCCCCTGTAGTTTTGTCTGAACAAGAGTCAGATGAATCTGATGCATCTGAACATGAAGACATGCAACCCCTTTCCACTTATGAGGATTCTGATACAGATGATTCCATTCCTTCAGCCTCTTCCCCAGAGGATTTTTCTTTTGGGGAAACCCTGCATACCTTAAGGGAGCATTTCCAATGGGAGAGTCAGGACTACCCTCAGTCTAAAAAGAGACTCAGGGAATTCCTAGATCTTCCACAACACAGACCCTTGGCCATCCCCCCAGTCCTGGATGTTGTGGAGGATGTTTTCCTCAAATCCAGCTTGAGTCCTGATGCCCTCCCTCCTGCTCCCAGAAAACCAGACAGGTACTATAGAGTCCCTGACTCACACAAATATCTTTTTAAAAATCCTACAGCTGACCCTGAGGTCATTTCTCAAGGGCCTAAAGGGATTAAAGCAACCTCTGCTAAGAATCCCACCCCCTCAGACAGGGATTCCCGAGCATTGGACAGGTGGGGTAAAAAAGTATACACCTCAGCTACTCTTGCTATCAAGGCACTAAATTGTCAGTTCCATATGCTGAAATTTCAGCAGCATAACTTGCAACTCCTTAAACAAAAAATGTCTTCCTTTCCTGCTTGGGCAGAATCTAAAGATTTACAAGAGTTAATGCATTCTGCAAGTCAAGTAACTAAACACACCTTGCACTGTGGTTTTGATGCCCTAGAAACTTCTTGCAGGGCAGCAGTCACTGGATCTGTCATTAGAAGGCATGGATGGCTTAAGGAACAGCCCCTGCCAGACCATGTCAAATCTAAATTGTTGGATGCCCCCCTGCACAAAGATAACTTATTTGGCACTAAGGCAGAAGAGGTCTTAAAAAAGATGGAAGAAAAAGCAAAATCTATGCAAACAGTTAAGGATTTCTTGCAGGTCCAGCCCCCTAGGTTCAGCAGGCATTGTCCCTCCAAACACTAGTCCTTTCCTGCTCCCAGTAAACCAGCCAAGTCTAGGTCCTGTGGAAGCAGACCTCCCAGACATCAGCCCCAAGGAATGCAAAGATCTAAGCGGTGGACTACCTCCACTCCAAAACCAGAGAGTTCTAAGCCACCCCTTATGGTAAGAACTCACAATGACTCACCTCCTCCATCTCCTCCCTCTGCCCACCTTCACTTACCCCTAGGAGGAAAACTCTCCTTTCACTCAAGCAGCTGGCCATCATTACCAAGGACCACTGGGTTCTGAATATTGTGTCTCAGGGATATAAACTTTCCTTCCACACCCTTCCAACCCCAAAAGGGTTCCCAGATCTACCACCAAATCAGTGTGCAGAGGCTCAAAAGCAAATCCTTTCCCTGCTCTTTATGAGGGCAGTAGAGCACATTCCTGCAGAACAGATAGGCCAAGGTTTCTACTCCAGACTTTTTCTGGTGCCCAGAGAAGAGGGCACCTGGCACTCCATCCTTGATCTATCCATTCTAAACATCTTCCTGGTGATCCCAAAATTCAAAATGCTCACCAACCAGCAGCTGCTACCCATGCTCTCCAAGGACACTTGGCTAGCCACCCTAGATCTAAAAGAGGCTTACCTCCACATTCCTATCAGGAAATCATGCAGGAAATATCTCCGCTTCAGGGCAGGATCTCAACACTTTCAGTTCTCTGCACTTACCTTTGGCTTATCTACTGTTCCCAGAGTTTTAACAAAATGTCTGTCTCCGGCCATTGCCTTTTGCAGACAAAGAAATATTCATATTTACCCATACTTAGATGACTGCCTTATTCAGGCAGACAGCCAGGAAAAGCTGCTCAAGCACCTGGCCTTTGTAAAGACCCTACTAACCTCCCTAGGGTACACAATCAACAAAAAGAAATCCAAACAGGTGCCCACCCAAAGGATAATCTTCCTGGGAGAAAGTCTGGACACAGCATCCCAGATGGCATACCTTACACCAGACAAACAAAATTTCTTGTCAGTCTAGTTCTCTCAACTAGCCACCAGGCCCAAGCTATCTGCAAGGAAGATCCTGCAAGCTCTGGAGCTCTGGGGTTCATGGCATCTTGCATTCTACTCATTCCATATGCCCAACTGCATATGAGGAAACCTCAGTGGTACCTAAAAAGCCTTTGGTGTCATCACTTTCAAGACCTGGAAACTCTTCTACCTATAGTTGCTTGCCTCAGAAAAGATTTTCTTTGGTGGGCAACAGCATGCTCCCACAACAAGGGACTGCCTTTCACCCCACCCACCACAACTCAGACCACCACCACAGACACATCAGACTATGCTTGGGGTGCACACCTGGATGGAAGGTGCATACAGGGCCAATGGAGCCCACAGCAAATCCCTCTGCACATCAGTCAAAAAGAGATGATGGCTGTGCAGCATGCCTTGATAGCTTTCAAGTCCCTTCTCTCTCCAGGGGCTCTCCTGATCAAAGCAGAGAACACCACATCAACAAGCAGGGAGGGACTCACTCCTACCCTCTATGCAGGCTGGCCATGACCCTTTGGCACACAGCTGCTGCCATGCAACTACACCTGTTAGCACAATTCCTACCAGGCCTCTCAACTCTCTGGCAGACCAATTAAGCAGAAATCGTTGGGACCCACATGAGTGGATACGCAACAGAAGTACCTTCACCCTAATAACTAAGAAATGGGGAACCCCAAAGGTCGACCTCTTTGCCTCCCACACCAACCATCAGCTCAGCAAATTCTACACCAGGGAGCATCACTGCATGGCTTGAAAAGTGGATGCCCTGTCCTTCCCCTGGTTCAATCTAGCAGTCTATGCCTTTCCTCCTCTACCTCTCATCCCCAGGGTACTGCTCAAAATAAGGGAGGAAAAACCAAGGACCATTCTTATAGCTCCAGACTGGCCCTAGCAACATTGGTACCCCTTGCTGCTCAGCCTGTCCCCACTGCCTACATGGAATCTTTCTCAGATTCCAATTGCAGACACTGAATTTGGAAGCTTGGCTTATTCCCTAACCTCGAACCAATCTACAAACCTCAGTAAACATGTTCTGGATGTTATCCATGAGGCCAGATGCCCTAGCACCAGAAAGTCTTATGCTGATAAATGGAAAAGGTTCTGCATCTGGATCCAGGCTAAGGGAGCCAATATGGCACAGCCCTCCCTCCCTCTCATCCTGGATTACTTAACTGATATACTACACAGTGGCCTCTCTTTCTCCTCTATAAAAATTCATGCCTCTGCTACTTCTGCTTATTTTCCTACTAAGCAGCCCCTTTTCTTACACCCTTTGATCAAACAGTTCCTAAGAGGAGCTGGCAACTTAACGCCACCCAGAAGGGCACCAACACCAGCTTGGGACCTTAACTTTGTATTGGAAAAGCTCACCCTGCCCCCTTTTGAACCAGCTTCTTCTGCAGAGCTAAAATT